>NW_028076505.1:6807689-7108030 GCF_014824575.4 Sturnira hondurensis | reverse complement strand
TTTGCTGGATAAAGCAATCTTGGCTGTAGGTCTTTGGATTTCATGACTTGGAATACTTCTTTCCAGCCCCTTCTTGCCTGTAAGGTCTCTTTTGAGAAATCCACTGACAGTCTGATGGGTACTCCTTTGTAGGTGACTGTCCCCTTATCTCTTGCTGCTTCTAGGATTCTCTCCTTCATTTTAATCTTGGCTAATGTAATTATGATGTGCCTTGGTGTGTTCCTTCTTGGGTCCAACTTCTTTGGGACTCTCTGAGCTTCTTGGACTTCCTGGAAGTCTATTTGCTTTGCCAGATTGGGGAAGTTCTCCTTTATTATTTGTTCAAATAAGTTTTCCACTTGTTGCTCTTCCTCTTCTCTTTCTGGCACCCCTATAATTCGGATGTTGGAATGTTTAAAGATGTCTGGGAGGTTCCTAAGCCTCTTGCCATTTATTTGAATTCTTGTTTCTTCACTCTTTTTTGGTTGGATGTTTCTATCTTCCTTCTGGTCCATTCCATTGATAGGAGTCCCGGTTTCCTTCCCATCACTATTGGTTTCCTGTACATTTTCCTTGATTTCACTTAGTGTAGCCTTCATTTGTTCATCTAATTTGCAACCAAATTCAACCAATTCTGTGAGCATCCTGATTGCCAGTGTTTTGAACTGTGCATGTGATAGGTTGGTTATCTCTTCGTCGCTTAGCTGTATTATTTCTGGAGCTTTGATCTGTTCCTTTGTTTGGGTCATTTTTTTTTCTGTCTTGACACACCTCAAAGGACAGAGCCTTAGGAGTTCACCAGGGTGGGGGGCCACCCACATCGCTGCATGGTGATGCTGTTTGTGGGGGAGGGATCCGAGAAGGAACAATGGCAGTTGTTCTGCTCTCTGCCAGATTTCACTTTCCTCACTTCCCCCCAAGCAAACTGGGCCCTTCTGGTGCTGATTCCTGGGTGGGTGGGTTTGTGTACATTCTAGGACCCTGTGGGTCTCTTCAGCAAATTCTCCTGTGAGGCTGGGAGTTTCTCCCACTGCCTCAATCCCCACAGGTGTTTTCAATCAGTGGTTTGAGGCTTTATTTCCCTGAGTTGGAACCCTGGGTTGTGTGGTCTGTCTTGCTCCCCAGTTTTACCTGGTTTATCTGAGTGCGAAGGGTGGGACTGCTGGTCAGCCAGCTGCTGTGTGCACCGTGCTTCTCCATAATCCACCACCTTGCTGGTCCACCTGCTGCCTGTGCTCCCAGGGTCTGCCAGCTGCTGCTTTGCCTCCAGTGCTCTCCACCCAGCTGCTATCTCTGCCCCTCCTGCTGGTCTGGATGAATGTTTCTTCTTTAACTCCTTGGTTGTCAGACTTCCATACAGTTCAATTTTCTGTCAGTACTGGTTGTTTTTTGTTTCAAAATTGTTGTTGTCCTTCTTTTGGTTGTGTGAGAAGGCACAGTGTATCTATGCCTTCATCTTGGCCACATGTCAGAACTTATGTTTTTAAAGCCATGATAAACATTTAAATCAGTAGACTGTGAGTAAAGTAGATTACTTTCCTTGGTGTCTGGGGGCCTCATCTAATCAGTTGAAGGTCTTAAAAGCTAAGACTGAGATTCCTGAGGAAAAGGGAATTCTGCTTCAAAACTGCCTTCAGACTAAAGACTATATGTTAACTCTTGTTGGAGTTTTCAAGCTGCTGGCCTGCCCTGCAAATTTGGACTTGCAAGCCCCACAGTCACATGAGCCCATTCCTCAAAATAACTTTCTGTTAATATATATCCTTTTGGTTCTGTTTTTCTGGAGAACCTTGAACTATACAGACCATCAACATGACCCCTTGTATCAAGGTGGAAACAAAGGCTGAGGGTGTTGGTGAGTGAGCCTGGACCATTTTTTTATGGTCCATAAAAGTTTGAGGAACAAACTTCTTTCTTGGACCCTTATCATTTAAATAAGAGCATTCTAAACAAAGCAGGTTTCACAGGATTGTACATATTCTTTCTTAGGCCTGATCACTCAGAGACCCGCCCTTTCCAGCACAGGGCTGCACTGCATTTCCCATCATCGATTTTTAGGCTTAAGTGGATTAGAGCCAGGAAGTGCTTCTCCCAGATGGAAATGGGGACTCGGGCTGTGTCAGAATAGCCAGAGGGGCTAGGGTCCATCACTCCCTCTTTTTTGCAGCCCCCGGAGTCCTTCCATTATGGCCTCCCAAGTGATCATGTCTGGCTTAGGTTGGCCCCCTCTGAGGGGTCATGCCACCATAGACTAACCAACCACGTATTGGGGGCAGGGGACAAGCTTTGTGTCCTTAGTGACTCACATTCCGGAGGTCGCTCACTCAGCCTTAGCCATGGGAGGCAGTTACAATTCCTGAAACCAGGCAGAGCAGTTCCCAGCAGGAAGGTATTTAGTATATTTCTTATACAGCATCTGACACATTCTAGGTGTTAAAGAAAAGGTTAATTTCCTTTAAAAAATCATTTTGTGCAGAGAGGTTGCTCCTCCAATTGCATGGAGGATGCATCTAATTTCCTTATTTATCTTCAATGTTCATCCTTTTGCCTTTGAAAGTCTTTCATTTAACATTAGCATTTGATTAACCTTTTAGTCAAGAGACATCTGGATTTTATTACACACTAGTATGATTCTGGCTTACTTTTATTTCAGATACTTTTCAAGTAGCCATGTGTGCCAGGCCAGGTAGTGAGGTCTTCTTTTATTGGTAATTTTTGGCAATGGGGCTCCAGGAAAAGTGGTACCCTCATTATGCAAAGTTTGTTTACTGTGAAGGTAGGAATAAGTTAGTAGTGATGGTGAGCTTTTTTTCACTGTTACAGAATTATTTGGAGGAAAGTCTTGGCCACCTATGTCTTACATTTATGCATATTTTCAGGCTTTGTAGTTTATATTTTCTATTAACTAAAATTCATAAAATTCCAATTTAACTGAAAAGACTAAAGATAAATCTTTAGTTACTGTCATATGGCTATATTGTCAGGAGTGCCTGTGAATTCTGGTAGTAAGATGTTTTTCAAGCATCCTCTGAGGCCGTATTTTTGATACACAGGTGTGTCTGTGATGCACTAGGCTCTGGATGATGTAGATTATAGCCTAACTCTTTGATCTGGAGGATGAAAAATTCTATTTATAATTCTTTTTTTCTTATTATTATTTCTTAATCCTCACTCAAGGATATGTTCACTGATGTTAGAGAGAGAGACATCGATTGGCTGCTCTCCGCATGCATTTGTATCTATCCATCCATCCATCCATCCATGTATTCATGCATTCATCCATCCATTTGTCACAGCATCTTTTTCTTTTCTGTTTGAGTGTAGCACCTTGAGGTAAGGGAACAGGTTCCTGTTTAGTTGCTCAGTGGGATAGGACCCACAGAAAGCATTCTTGACAAATGGTTGACTAATTAACTGGGCTAATGTGGTCTAAGCTATCACACTTAGATGTAGCACCCTAAAGAGGTTCCCAATTCTAACTTTGTTTTAGGCAGGGCAATGAGCAATACTTTTTTCCCCCTGAGGACAGGGAAGAAATAAGTGACCTGAGATCTGAATAAATTTCAAATCATGGTAGCTTATCTATAATACTCAGATTCATTCTCTTCAGCCTGTATGATAAATAGGAAGAAGACAAAGGTCTTAATTCATTAAAAAATAAGGACTGTAATAACACATTTTTTTTCACAGCATGTATGCCATTTCAAAGGAACCATTTCCACTAATGAGTCTTTTTTGCTTGTCCATCAGTTACTAGGCACTTCTTAGGGGAAAAAAAACATTTCTTTTAATTAATGTAACTCTTTTCCAGGCCTCCTTTGGAGATTTTATTTTTATCCTGAGCTACAGAAATAAGATGATGAGGAGGTATTATTTGGGTATGAACTTATCTCTACTTGAAACAACAATGAGATGCTTCCCTCTTTCTTTCCTTGAATAAGCTAGCCTTAAAAGACAGCTAACAATAATATCTGTGTCAAAAAAAAGCACAGCCAATGAAAGAAATGGATGTGCCATACTGAAAATTACATGGGAACTGGAACAAATAGTAGACTGAAAGCCATTACCCCACCTTCTTTCTTTTCCTTAGAATCCTTAGATATTACTGGATGATAGAATTTTTATATACCAACTGTATTGGACAGTAAGAAAGTGACCCCTTGGTTGAGGATACCATGAGAAATTCCTGAAATATGAGTCAGAGTAATAGAGAATATTGCTGGGCAGGAGAGAATTCTTACTGTGTACATGGCACTGGGAAACCCGAAGTTTAAGGACAGGGAAGTGTCCAAGGGCAATAGTCAAGGGGTTTACTAGGGCATCATAGTAAGACTAGTCAAATAGGACAATAGAGAATTCCCCTACAACTCCCAGAGAAAGCCTTTGTCCACAGACAGGAGCAGTGAGCGTGGAAGTCAGGTGAGAGTGGCAGGGATATGTCCAGAGGGTTCAGAAACATCCTCATTTTTATCAGAAAAGGTGCTTGAATGTTCTGTTTGCTGCACAAGCTGCCCACCACCTGCTATTGCTTGATTAACAGCGATAGCATGCACAGGGATTCACAGCAACCAACAGGGAACAGCCAATGAGAAGATAAGTATATGATAAAAGGCTGACCAGAGATGAGAAGTCATCCCATCCATGTTAAGTGGGCAGACGAATTAGCAAAAAGAGAAACATTACATGTGGGTACTTACATGCTCACACTGATCATCCTGAAATAGTACAATAACTGGGTGAGAGGTCCTTGAGACAGTCTCAGCATCACTGTGGGGATGCAGGTATTACAGTAAAGGTGGGACTAGTTGTACAAAGCACCCAAGTTTGGGGTCCTGTCCTTACTGAGACTTGTCCCTAAGAGGACAGGAGCACCTGACTTCAGAGTTCCTTGGCATTCCTTCTGAACTCCACTTTTCATCGGGGTCAGAAGAAGAGTCCAGTCAAGAACTGAGTAGCAGGATGGCTGAAACTTGGTGAGAGGTCATCACAGGTATGGGAGAAGTTCCCATTGCATAGTTTGGAAAATAAAGAGGTTGCCTTCAAAATCTGCCTAATGAGTTGGTAGTCAACATAATTGGTAAATCAACTGAGAAGGGGCATTGCATGCTTTGATGGTGAAAATCATCAGGGCCATTTCACAACCAAGTAAAAAATAGCTTTTACAAGAATGTAAAGGGAGTCTCCAGGGAAAAGAAGGAGAAGGCAAAGATAGTAGAATATCAGAATTGACTATAAGTTGTATTTATATCACTTACTAGGCCTCCTGGGCAGATTAAAGTGCAGTAGGTAGAAGAATAACCTAGTGAGGTTAATGAAGAACAAATCAGAGCTATTATATATTATTATATACAGAGCTATTATTATATTACAGAGCTATAATAATCAAAACAGCATAATATTGACAGAAAAATAGACACACTGACCAATGGAACAGAATTGATAGCCCAGAAATAAGATCACAGGCATATGGGCACTTAATTGTTGACAAAGGAGCCAAAAACACATGATGGAGAAAAGAAAACCTCTTCAATAAATGGTGCTGGGAAAATTGTAAAGCCACAATGAACTAGATTATACCTCATTCCCTTGTACAAAAATTAATTCAAAATGAATCAAAGACCTAAATATAAGATTTGAACACAGAAGAAAACATAGGTACTAAACTATGGACCTTGGTTGCAGAGAACATTTTATGAATTTGACCCCAAAGGCGAAGGAAGTAAAGGCAAAAATAAATAAATGGGACTATGTCAAACTAAGCTTCTGTAGAGAAAAAGAAATTGATGACAAAATAAAAATACAACCAACCAAACCAGAGATGATATTTTCAAACAACTCTGACAAGGGGTTAATATCTAAAATGTATAAAGGACTCATACAACTTAATACCAAGCAAATAATCCAGTTAAAAAATGGGCAGGGGACCTGAACAGACACCTCTCTCAAGAAAACATACAAACAGCCAACAGTTTATGAAAAGATGTTCAACTTCACTAGCTATTAGGGACGTACAAATTAAAGCTATAATGAGATAGCACCTCACACCTGTTATAATGGCTATTTTTCAATATGATGAGTAATAACAAACGTTAAAGAGGTTGTGGATAAAAAGAACCCTCATTCATTGCTGGCCAAAATGTAAAATGGTTTAGCCACTGTGGAAAACAATATGAGGGTTCATCAAAAAACTAAGAAGAGTTAATCATATGACCCAGCAATCCTTCTTCTGGGTATCTACCTGAAAAACTTGAAAACATTTATTCCAAAGATGTATGCGCCCCTATGCTAATTGATGCATTATTTATAGTGACCAATACATGGACTCTGCCCCCAACAAAGTGTCCTTTGATAGGGGATTTGGTAAAGAAGAGTGTAGTGATTGCAGTGGGGAGAGAGTATAAGGAGACTAAATGGTAATGGGGAAAAGTACAATAAACATTTTTAAGAAGAAAAGATGAAATAATACCATTTGAAACAACATGGATGGATCTTGAGAATATTATTTTAAGTGAAATAAGTCAGTCAGAAAAAAGCTAGAAGATGGTGGTGAGGTAGGTGGGAGCAGAGTCCAGTTCTCCCTGTGCCCAAGCTAGAACAGCTAGCTGATCTTCTGAGGAACAGAATGAACAGCCGACAGAATCCCAGCTTATATGAAATTTGAAGGCAAAAAATTGCAGAGGACGTTGAAAAACAGATAGTAAGGAGAGTGTGCTAGGATGGTAAGATCCCTGGGATCTTCACTGGGACCAAGGCTGCTGCACCCCTGGCCCAGCACCTGCTGCAGGATATGGGGAAGAGAGTTAGATCACCAGGTCCCTCCCCTACCAGAGCAGGGAGGGCAGCCTGGCACCAGGAGGGACCTGGATGCTGGAAGTCACTGGGGGGAATAGAGATGAAGTGGGAGAGACCCAGAGGCAGTACGCACCCACTGGGACTATGAACACTGGCACCAGAGAAACTGGGGTGACAGGCAACACCTGGAGAAGGGAGGAGTTGGGCCATGTTAGACTCAGGTAGTCTCTGGACTGGTTGGAAAGTGGAGCTGTGTGAAAAGCCATGTGCTTGTGGGGAGCTGTGGGCAGCTGCTTTATAAAGAACTCTCCAGCAGCGGCTGGTGTGCCCCGAGGGAGATTTCAGCTGTGCATGCCTAGAATGAGTGGCTGAGGAGAACCTTGCGCCCTGCCTGTCTGTGCACCCAGAAACAGTAGCTGAGGGGAACTGTGTGGATCAATTGTCTCAGGCTCCATGCCATAAACTGACTCACACTGTGAGCAGCTGAGTGGCTGATTTGAGCCAGGCAGCTCATGGAAGACCTGGGCCAGAGGCCAGGAAACTGAAATTGCTACCCAGACCTGGTCCCCATCTTGTCAGAACCAAAGGGAGGGAGAAAAGCAAAGACCAGCCCCCCTCATTCTGTGGCATCTAGGAAGAGCAGCAGGACTTGCTGAACAGGTTTAAAGTCAGCAGGAGGCCTCTTATTATCTTTTTGGGGGGGATCCTCTCTCTTTTTTTTCCTTCCCCCAAATGAGATGATAGGATGTGAAGTTACAAAGGGTCCAGAGGCAGATCGAAAGGGGAGCACAAGGCTAACACCAAAAACAGAAACCAAGACAAATATCATTTTGCTATCCCACAGAACTGGCATTTTATTATGTATGTGTATTATTATTATCTCATCATTATTTTACCACTTTTATTTTATTAGTGTTTTTTATTTCTTTTCTTTATGTTTAGTTTTCCTTGTTTTATTTTCCTGTTTAATTGCATTGTTTGACTGGTTTTCCTTATTTTCTCTTTATTGTACTTTAATTTTCCTTCTTTCACTTCACCCACGTTCCAATAACACACAACTCTTGATCGGGCACTTTCTGTTCTGGTTATCCAAACCATATATTTCTTGTCATATTATTGTTGTTCCAGTACTACGTAAATAATTGTTTTTCCATACAATTGTACATACTACGCAGCAACTCTCCATGATCTTAGCCCACCTCACTTTAATCCTGAGCATTAGTATTGTTGTAGTTAACTCTATTTTCTCTCACACTGCATCTACCTTCTATACTTTAATTTCACTATATCTCATCATCTAACCTTGAACAAGCGCTCTGTTTTCTAGATTCAGCTCATAATAAACCTCCCCTCTAACAAGAGTCTTCTCTCTCTTTCACCTTCTATAAAAAGTGGCTGGTTGGATGAAATATCACGGTTAACACTATACTTATCCAAAGAATCTCCTATCACTTCTCTACTTGCTGGTGTTTTAAATTACATAAAATACTCTGCTGCTGTCTTAATCCATTCTGCCTGCCCCCTGCCACTGATCACATACAAGAATAAGTGGGAGCTGTGACCATCAGTATACCTGCTGGAGGAGAAAAACCACCAACAAAGGAACCACCAAAAGGTAAAAACCCAAGCACAACAAGAGAGCCCACACAAACAGAAGAAAGGGCAAATCTAGAGCATCTAGATGAGGAGGTCAGAGACCACACCACTGAACCTCACAAAATTCATACCATAGAAGTTCACCCTAAAAAGACAGCTAAAAAAGTGAAACAGCAGGAAGCACAGAAACAAACAAAAAGAGTCACCTAAAATGGGGAGACAAAAAAGAATGCATTCAAAAGGAAGACTCCCCACTAAAAGAGCTAAATGAAATGGAAGTAACAAGACTATCAGATGTAGAAATCAAATTAATGGTTATAAAGATGATCAAGGAACTCACAGACAACTACAAAGAACTGAGTGAGAACTACATCAGCATGAAAAAGAAAGTAGAAACTATAAACAAAAACCAGGAAGAAATAAACAATAAAATCTCAGAAATAAAAAATGCATGAGAAGGAATGAATTACAAGCAGGTTGGATGAAACAGAGGAGTGAATCAGCAAGTTGGAGGGCAAGGTAGAAAAAACACCCAGAGAGAGCAAGAAAAAAAAGAGAGACTCAGAAAGAATGAACAGGTATTAAGGAAGCTCCAAGACAACATGAAGCGTATCAATATCCATATAATATCAATATCCATGAAGCATACCAACATCCAAATTCCTTCTGGTATCCATATGAATACTAGAAGGAAAAGAATAAGAACAAGGGATAGGAAACCTGTTCAAAAAAGTAATGATGGAAAACTTCCCTAATTTGATGAGTGAAAAAGTCACACAAATCCAGGAAACACACAGAGTCACAATCAAGAGGAACCAAAGAGACCCACTTCAAGACACATCAAAATTAAAATGGCAAAATTCCAAGACAAAGAATCTTAAAGGCAGCAAGGGAGAAATAGGAAGTAACATAAAGGGAGCCCTGATGAGGCTAGCAGCTGACTTCTCAATATAAACACACCAAGCCAAAAGAGAATGGCAAGAAATAGTCCAATTAATGAAAGTCAGAGGCCTGCAACCAAGTCTACTTTGTCCAGTAAGGCTATCAATTAAAATGGAAGGCCAAATAAGGAGCTTCCCAGACAAAAGGAGTCTAAAAGAATACACCTCCACCACACCAGCTCTGCAAGAGATGCTAAAGGGATTTTCTTTAAGAAAAGGAAGGAAAAGAGTGAGAGAGAGAGGAACACAGGTACAAAAAATGTCAATGAATAAGTACCTATCAATAACCTTAAACATAAATGGATTAAAAGCTCCAATCAAAAGACATAATGTAGCCAAATAGATAAAAAACCATGACCCACACATACACTGCCTACAAGAGACGCACCTCAGAACAAAAAACCTATACAGACTAAAAGTGAAGGGCTGGAAACAAATATTGCAAACAAATGGTCAGGAAAAAAAGCCAGGATTGAGCAATACTTATATCAGACAAAATAGACTTCAAAAACAGGGCCATAAAAACAGACCCAGAAGGTCACTTCATAATACTCAAAGGAAGAATCCATCAAGAAGACATAAACATTGTAAATATATATATACCCAACATAGGAGCACCCAAATACCTAAAGAAAATCTTGGAGGACTTCAAGAACAGTATTAACAGCACCATGATTATAGTAGGGGATTTCAACACCACACTGTCAAAAATGAATAGACCCTCCAAACAAAATATCAACAAAGATATTGTGGCAGTCAACAATGTCCTAGATGAAATAAACTTAACTTAATGATGTATATAAAGCTTTTCATCCCAAAAGAAGCTAAATACACATTCTTTTCAAATGCACAAAGAACATTTTCAAAAACAGACCACATGATAGGACACAAAACAAGCCTCAACAAATTCAAGAAAATTGAAATCATATCAAGCATTTTCTCTGACCACAAGGAACTGAAACTAGAAACCAACCTCAAGGGGAAGAAAACAGTCAAACTCATGGAGATTGAATAGCATGCCATTAAACAATGAATGGGTCAAGAAGGAGATCAAGAAGGAAATAAAAAAATTTCTGGAAACAAATGAAAGTGAGCTCACAAACTCAAAACTTATGAGACACAGTGAAGGCAGTCCTGAGAGGGAAGTTCATAGCAATACAGGCCTACAGATAGAAACATTTCAAATAAACAACCTAACACTACACCTACAAAAACTCAAAGAACAACAACAAAGACAGCCCAGAACAAGTAGAAGGAAGAAAATAACTAAGATTAGAGTAGAATGAAGTGACATAGAGACTAAAAGCACAATTCTAAGGACCAGTGAATTCAGGAGCTGGTTCCTTGAAAAGATAAACAAAATTGACAAGCCTTTAAGCAGCCACACTAAGGAAAAAAGAGAGAGGGCCCAAATAAACACAATCAGAAATGAAAGAAGAGAGATTACAACTGATAACACGGAGATACAAAGGATTATAAGAAATTACTACAAAGAACTGTATGCCAAGAAACTGGAAAACCTAAGTGACATGGACACATTTCTAGAAAAATATAACCTTCCAAAACTCAATAAAGAAAGAGCAGAAAGCCTGAACAGACCTATAACAGCTGATGAAATTAAAACAGTAATCAAAAAGCTTCTGACACACAAAAGCTCTGGACCAGACATTTTCACAGGAGAATTTTATAAAGCATTGAAGAAAGAGCTAACCCCTATTCTTCACAGATTATTCCAAAATATCCAGAAGATGGAAGACTCCCCAAATCTTTTCATGAAGCCAGCATCATCCTAACCCCAAAACTGATAAAGACACAACAAAGAAAGAAAACTTCAGGCCAATATTGCTGATGAACATAGACACTAAAACCCTCAACAACTTCTGGCCAAGATGGAGGTGTAGGTGGAAACACTGTGCCCCCTACCACAACTAAATTTAAAGACAGCAAAGTTTTAGAAACAAAAACACAGCCAAAACAGTGAAAATTGAACTGTATGGAAGTCTGACAGCAAGGAACCACTCAGCCAGAGCAGTAAGAGGGGCAGAGTCAGCAGCGGAGCCGGGTTGGGCTGGAAAGATCCTTGGATCTGACTGACCCAGGAGCAGAGGTGGAGGCGGAGGCGGAGTCGGAGGCAGTTGGTGGATCCTAGGCGTGGGGTGGTGAACAGCAGACCCCGTGAGGGTGCAGGGTGGCTGGCTGACTGCGGTCACACATTCCCACACAGATAAATCAAGTGAAGGAGCAAACAGTGAGACAGACTGCTCAGTCTAGAGCCCCAGTGACGGGAATTAGAGCCTGAAAGCACCAACTAGAAAGACTTTCTTGGGGTTGAGGGGCCGGGAGAGACTCCCAGGCTCACAGAGAGTTCGTTGGAGAGACCCACAGGGTCCTGGAGAGTACACGGGCCCACATACCCGGGAACCAGCACCAGAGGGTCCCAATTTGCTTGTGGGAAGCTGAAGAGGGAACTGAAATCTGAGAGAGAGCAGAGCGGAGCAAAGCGCCATGTTTCCCCCCTCTCTGACCCCGCCCCCACATATAGTGTCAAAACCCAGGGACCTGGGTCGCCCCATCCTGGTGAACACCTAAGGCTCCACCCCTCCTACATGACAGGCGTGAACAGACCAAAGCATTATGACTCAAGAACAGCTCAAATCCCCAGAGCCTATAAGTCTAAGTGACCAAGAAATAGCCAGCCTTTCAGATGCAGAGTTCAAAATACTGGTGATCAGGATGCTCACAGAGTTGGTTGATTTTAGCCACAAATTANCCAATTTGCTTGTGGGAAGCTGAAGAGGGAACTGAAATCTGAGAGAGAGCAGAGCGGAGCAAAGCGCCATGTTTCCCCCCTCTCTGACCCCGCCCCCACATATAGTGTCAAAACCCAGGGACCTGGGTCGCCCCATCCTGGTGAACACCTAAGGCTCCGCCCCTCCTACATGACAGGCGTGAACAGACCAAAGCATTATGACTCAAGAACAGCTCAAATCCCCAGAGCCTATAAGTCTAAGTGAGCAAGAAATAGCCAGCCTTTCAGATGCAGAGTTCAAAATACTGGTGATCAGGATGCTCACAGAATTGGTTGATTTTAGCCACAAATTAGAGGAACATATGAAGGCTAAACTGATTGAAATGAAGGGAAATGCACAGAAAACCAATAGTGATGGAAAGGAAACTGGGACTCAAATCAAGGGAGTGGACCTGAAGGAAGAAAAAAAATGACCAAACAGAAAACAATGAAGAAAAAGAATTGAAAAAAAATGAGGAGAGGCTTAGGAACCTCCAGGACATCTTTAAATGTTCCAACATCTGAATTATAGGGGTACCAGAAGGGGAAGGGGAACAGCCACGAGTGGAAAACTTATTTGAACAAATAATAAAGGAAAATTCCATCAGTCTGGCAAAGGAAATAGACTTCCAGGAAATCCAGGAAGCTCAGAGAGTTCCAAAGAAGTTGGACCCAAAAAGGAACACACCAAGGCACATCATAATTACATTAGCCAAGATGAAAATGAAGGAGAGAATTCTAGAAGAAGCAAGAGGACAGTCACCTACAAAGGAGTGCCCATCAGACTGTCAGCGGATTTCCTAAAAGAGATCTTACAGGCAAGAAGGGACTGGAAAAAAGTATTCCAAGTCATGAAATCCAAAGACCTACAGCCAAGATTGCTCTATCCAGCAAAGCTTTCATTTAGAATGGAAGGGCAGATAAAGTGCTTCTCAGATAAGGTCAAATTCAAGGAGTTCATCATCACCAAGCCCTTATATGAAATGTTAGAGGGACTTATCTAAGAAAAAGAAGATAAAAAATATGAACAATAAAAGGACAGCAAAAACCAACCACACATAAAACAAAAGCAAACTAAGAGGACAGCTAGATCGGGAGCAGAATCATAGAAATGGAGATCACATGGAGGGTTAGCAACAGGGGAGTGGGGGGAGGAGAAGGGGGGAGAAGATGCAGAGAATAAGTAGCATAGAAGGTAGGTAGAAAATAGGCAGGGGGAGGGCAGGAATACTATGGGAAATACAGAATCTAAAGAACTTGTGACACATGGACATGAACAAAAGGCAGGGGAATGGGACAACTGTAATGGCATAATCAATAAAATATATTTAAAAAAATAAATAAAAGCCTGAACAAAATATGGGCAAACCGCACTCAACAATACATTAAAAAGGTGATACACCATGACTAATTGGGATTCATCCTAGGGATGCAAGCACGGTACAATGTCTGGAAATTAATAAATGTAATACATCAGAAAAACAAAAACAAAGACTAAAATCACATGATCATATCAAAAGATGTGGAAAAACATTCGATAAGCACCCATTTATTGTTGGGAACTGCCCTGCCTGGTTTCAGAAGCTGTAACCCCCCATGGCGAAGGTTGAGTGAGCAACCTTTGGACCATAAGCCACTAAGGAGACAAAGCTTATCTCCCTGGCAGGAGTGCCACTTCTGCTCCTTTTTCCATAACTGGCCCCTAATGCTTGATTGGTTAGCCAATGACAGGTAAGATTTCTCCAGGGAGGATCAACCTAAGACAGGCACAATCATGTGGAGGCCCCAAGGAAGTACTTGGAGGGCTATGAAGAAAGGGGGTGATGGACTCTTGCCCCTCACCTTTGACAAAGCCTGAGACCTCATTCTGTCTGTGAGAAGTCTCCTAATCTCTTGGCTGCCTTGCTTCCTGCCTGACTTAAGCCTGAAATGATGACGGGATGGTGCAGCCCTGTACTGGAAAGGGCAGGCTCACCAAGAGATCAGGCCTGAGAAAGAATATGTAAAATCCTCTGAAACCTGCTTTGCTAAGAATTCTCTTAATTAAATGATAAAGGTCTGAGCAGGAAATGAGTTTGTTTCCCAAAGTTTTGTAGTCTTTTAGCTGATAGACCCTGACACAGAATAAGCCCTAATAGTTCTTTGTATACTATCTACTCTTTGATCCTTACTGTCTGACAATGATTAATGAGCTGTACTCGTGTTCCTGTGCAAATTAAACCCAATAAAACCCTGTCCAGGAAAGGGTCAGCACATTCTCCCCTTGAGAGAGTGGCCAGGCTGATCCAAGGTGCTCCCACCTTGAGGGAGTAGCTGTGCTGTCCCTTTTCCTCTACAGGACTCGGTAGTCCATGTGAATTTGTCTCATGTCTCATCCATAATGCAGTGGACACTGCAGGCCAGTTTTCATGTCAATTTATCATAAAAACACTCAGCAAAGTGGGAATAGAAGGAGCATTGTCCAACATAATAAAAGCCATATGTGAGAAACCTACAGCCATCATCATGCTCCATGGGCAGAAACTAAAAACTTTCCTACTAAGATCAGGAACAAGACAAGATTGTTCACTTTCATTATTTCTATTCAACATAGTATTGGAAGTCCTAGCCACAGCAATCAGACAAGAAAAGGAATTAAAGGCATCCAAATTGGAAAAAAGGAAACAAACTGTCATTGTTTGTAGATGACATGATAGTGTACATAGAAAATCTTATAAACTCCACCAAAAAACTGCTCGACTTAATAAACAAATGTGGCAAAACAGTAGGATACAAAGTCAATATCGAGAAATCAAAGGCATTTTTGTATACCAACAATGAAACATCAGAAACAGAAATCAAGAAAAAAATCACATTTGACATAGCAACATGAAAATAAAGTACCTATGAGTAAACCTAACCAAGGAGGTAAAAGACCTCTATTTAGAAAACTACACAACACTGAAGAAAGAAATTAAGGAAGACATGAACAAATGGAAGCACATACCATGCTCATGGACTGGAAGAATTAACATCACTAAAATGGCCATACTGCCCTGGCTGGCATAGCTCAGTGGATTGAGCATGGGCCTGCAAACCAAAGGATCATGGTTCAATTTTCAGTCAGGGCACATGCCTGGGTTGCAGGCCAGTTCCCAGCAGGGGACACACAAGAGGCAACCATACATTGATATTTCTCTCCCTCTCTCCTTCCCTTCACCCTAAAGATAAATAAATAAAATCTTTTAAAAATATGGCCATAATACCTAAAGCTATTTATAGATTCAATGCAATCTTTATCAAAGTACCAATGGAATATTTAACAGATATAGAACAAACACTTCAAAAATTTATGTGGACCCATGAAGGACCCCAAATAGCTGAAGCAATTTTGAGAAAGAAGAACAAAGTAGGAGGGATCACAATACCTGATATTAAACTGTATTACAAGGCCACTGTAATCAAAACAGCATGGTACTGGCATAAGAACATACACTTAGACCAACAGAACAAAATAGAGAGCCCAGAAATAAACCCAAGTCTCTATGGTCAAATAATATTTGACAAAGGGGGCAGCATCATAAAATGGGGTAAAAATAGCCTTCTCAACAAATGGTATTGCAAGATCTGGACAGCTACATGCAAAAAAATGAAACTCAATCAGCAACTTACACCATACACAAAAATTCAAGGTGAATGAAAGACTTAAATAAAAGTTGTGAAACCATAAAAGTCCTAAAGGAGAACATAGGTAGGAAAATCTCAGATATTCCATGCAGCAATATTTTCACTGATATGTCTCCTAGAGCAAGGGGCATAATGGAAAGAATAAACAAATGAGATCTCATCAAAATAAAAAGCTTCTGCACGGCTAATAAAAACAGCATTAAAATGAAAAGGGAACCAATCATATGGAAAAAGATGTTTGCAAATGATAACTTGGACAAGGGTTTGATCTCCAAAGTACACAAAGAACTCACATGTCTTCACTCTAAGAAGAGAAGCAACCCAATTAAAAAATGGGCAAAGGACTTAAACAGACACTTCTCCAAGGAGTACATCCAGAAGGTCCAGAGACATATGAAAAGGTGCTTTGTATCATTAGCTATTAGAGAGATTCAAGTAAGAACTGCAATGAGATACCACTTCACACAGATCAGAATGGCCATTATAAACAAAGCTACAAACAACAAGTGTTGGAGAGGTTGTGGAGAAAAGGGAACCCTAGTGCACTGTTAGTGGGATTGAAGACTGGTGTAACACTGTGCAAAACAGTATGGAATTTTTTCAGAAAACTGAAAATGGAACTGCCTTCTGACCAGGCAATTCCACTTCTAGGATTATACCCTATGAACCCTGAAACACCAATCCAAAAAGCCTACACACCCCAATGTTTATAGCAGCACAACTTATAATAGCCAAGTGCTAGAAACAACCTAAGTGTCCATCAGTAAATGAGCAGATCAAAAAACTAGGGTACATTTACAGAATGGAATACTATGCAGCAGAAAGAAAGAAGGAACTCCTACCCTTCAAGAGAGCATCAATGGAATTAGAGAGCATTATGCTAAGTGAAATAAGCCTGGTGGTGAAGGACAAATACCATATGATCTCACCTTTAACAGGAACCTAATCAACAAAATGAACAAGCAAGCAAAGTATAGCCAAAGTCATTGAAATTGAGAACAGGCTGACAGTGACAAGAGGGAAGAGGGGAGAGGATAATGAAGGAAAAGGTTGAAGGGTTTATAGGAATAATTATAAAAGACACAAGGACAATAACAAGGGAGGAGTGGAGACAGGGCAGGGAGGTCGGGACGGCTGATGTTGTAGGAAAGGGTGTAGGGAAAAGGCAGAAAACTGTACATGAACAACTATAAAAGTGTTTAAAAATAATAAAAATAAATAAAATTTCAAAAATAAAGCTGTGGGAAAAAAAGCAAAAAGCTGAGAATCATATGATTTCACTCATATGTCAGATATAAAACAGAAACTCATAGACACAGACAGACAATGGCATGGTCATTAGCAGAGGGAAGGAGGTAGGGGTGTAATAAAGGGTAAAGGGGGCCAAATATATGAATGAAAGATGATTTGACTTTGGGTGGTGGGCACCCTAATGTGTTATGTAGTAGTAAAACATACACCTAAAATCTGTTATGGCCATATAAACCAATGTCACCCCAATAAATTTGAATAAAAATACAAATGGGTATTTCACAATTTAAAAAAATCTGAATGTATTCAATGCTTATAAACTGGACCACAAACCTACATTGCAGACACATAAGGCAATTACAGGAATTCAGTGATGGCCAAGAGCTCTGAATTCATCCTCTTTCTAAACCAAGCATCCCAGCAGACTGCAAATTTTCTTGTGCTTCAAAAAATTTAAATCCAGTATAATATGCTATTTAATAAGACAGTGGTTTGAATTTTAAAAATAATTTTACTTCAGGTTATTTTAAATTCACTTTCTTCACATTTTTAAGCTGTTATTTTTAGATTATTTAGCCTGAAACTTAAAATGCTGCTCTCACTTTCCATAAACAACTTCAGTTTTCAGAGAACTTTTCCTCTGTCATTTTATTTGATTGCCACAGTAAGTGCACAAAATGAGCAGAGCTGATATCATCTATCATTTCACAGATTGGGGGGCATTAAGGATCATAAAAGCAAAGTAGTTTCTGTAACCCACAGAAAATAAAATACTCATAACAGAGTTGTGATTAGAACTCACAACTCCTGATTTTTTCTTTGACTCTCTTTCTGCCACACACATAGTTTCCCACGAGTCTCCTCACTTGGCATCCACTGATGTCCCTGTTCTGAAAGGGATATTTTGCTTTAGTATCACTCCAAAATTTACACTTTGAAGAAGCTCACCTCTTTTAGATCTTTTAAAGATTAACTAATTCCTTAAATTTGAAAAAACTTGAACAAGTAATAGACTCTTTATAAGGGACATAAATTTTCATTGGTCTTTCAATAATGACATGCTATTTAGAATATGCAGAAATAAAAAATATTGGTATATTTTACCAAATAAAATTTGTTAGCAGTTCCTAATGCTTATAACTCTTACACAACTGTGCAACTAAAACAAGCTTTTAAGTTAAACCTAAACTACATCGCAAAATCTGTAATATCCAAATAAATAAATTGACTAAAAAGCACCGAAAATATGTTATACTGGGTGCAGCATCTTCAGGGTTTGGTCTGTCTGTCCATTTTAATAAGCTACATGCCATGACTCAGTTCTCTACCACTCATTCCCATTTAAAATGGTGATAAAATTTGTTTGCCTCCTGGTTATCTATTGCTGCATAATAAATGACCCCGAAAGTTAGTGATGTAAAATAATGTTTTATTTCATGGGTCAATATTTCATGGATGAGAAATTCAGATAAGATATGGCTGTGTACCTTGTTTTTGGGGAGCAGCTGTTTGAGTGGCTGGGTCTTAAAGATTCACTTCTAAGATGGTCTCTTCACTCCTGTGTCTGTTGTTTTGGTGCTCTTTGGCTTATTTTTCTTCTCACAGGATATCAGCCTCTCTATATGGTGCCAATAGCCGGGTATTCTCAGAATAGTCACACTTCCTACCTGGCAGTTGGGTCTCAAGAAGCAAGAGTGGAAGCCACCAGGTAAGAGCCATAACGAGAATTGGCACAGCATGATTCCTATCACTTTCTACTGGACCCAAAAATCACAAGCTTGCTCAAATTGAAGACAATGAGAAATACACTCTACCTATTGATAGAGGAAGGAGGTCAGGTTATACTGCAGAACAGCACATATGATGGGAGATGCCAGTTTAACCATCTTAGCAAAATACAAATGCTCCAGTTTGGCACAAATGCTCTGTTCTTTCTCATTAGCCAGAGATTGACTGCATGGTAGTAACTGCTTCCAATGTAATTACAAACATGAGTGCTGAGCTTATGGGAAATTCTCAGTCCCAAGAATTACCCATACAATAGACTATGGTTTTATTCATATTTTTATTATTGCTTTGAATAAAAGATACACTGTGCAAGGGACTTCTTTAATTCCCCATATCCAGTTGGCCTCCCCTTCAAGAGCACGTGGGAACACTGCACTTCTCAGCTTCTCTACATTAAGATATGTATTGTGTCTCTTTCTGGACAATGGATGGTGAGAAGTGATATATGTCATTTCTAAGATAAGGCTTTTAAAAGTAGATTAAAAAAAAGGTGGTTGAGCTCATCATGCCTCATTCTTCTCTTTCTCTTCCATTGTCCTGAAATCCAAACGTTAGGAGGTATCTCAAGATGGCAGACACTTTAACAACATCAATTACTGAAAGATTATTAATCAGAGCCTCTACCCACCAAGCTGTGCTGAACAAGTAGCATGAGTAAACAGTAAACATGTGTGTATTAAACCATTGGGACTTGGGGGTTAATTTGTTACTGATACATAGCCTTAATTAGTATTTTTATTATTCACAACATTCTGGTAGAAAATGCAAGGACCCCAACATCATACAGTTTGAGGAACACTTTTAATTCACACTAAAACTTTTCATGATGTACAGGCAGCCAAGGAGAGTAAGTAGAGAACTAAGTAGGAGAAAATGCAAAAGCAGTAGATGACAGCATAATCTTTCCTCCTCTGGCAACAGTTATAACATATTTGTGATACTAATATGTACTTCCAAAGATGAAGATGCCCTTCTAGCCTTGAAGTACTAGGCATTTATTTGTAGATATTTGTACTTTTATTACGACTCTATAATAGAGATAAAAATTAAGGCAACTCATCAAAATGAAAAGGGAACCAACTTTATAGGAGAAAACATTTTCCAATGATACAGCAGACAAGGGTTAAATCTCCAAGAGCTATAAAGAACTCATATGATTCCACACCAAGAAGACAAACAACGTAATTAAAAATGGGCAAAAGACCTGAATAGACACTTCTCCAAGGAGGACATACAGATGATCCATAGACATATGAAAAGATGCTTAATGTCACTAGCAATCAGAGAGATGCAAATTAAAACCACAATGAGATACCACCTCACACTTGTCAGAATGGCTATCAATAATAATTTAACAAACAAAATGTACTGGCAAGGATGTGGAGAAAAGGGAACACTAGTACACTGTTGGTGGGGATGCAGATTGGTGCAGACACTGTGGAAATCAGTCTAAAAATTCCTCAAAAAAACTAAAGGTGGACCTGTCTTTTGTCCCAGTGATTCCACTGCTGGGAATATACGCTGAGAATTCTGAAACACCAATTCAAGAGAATTTATACACCCTTATTTTCACTGCAGCATTATTTATAATAGCCACGTGCTGGAAACAACCTAAGTGTCCATCAGTAGATGAGTGGAGTAAAAAACTGTGGTACATTTACACAGTGGAATACTATGCAGCAGAAAGAAAGAGGAATTTTTATCTTCTGTGACAGCATGGTTAGAACTGGAGAGTATTATGTTAAGTAAAATAAGACAGGTAGTAAAAGACAAATACCATATGAACTCACTTAAAAGAGGAATCTAATGAACAAAATAAACTAATGAGAAAAACAGAACAAGACACATGGAAACAGGGAACAGACGAACTGCCGCCAGGGGAAAGAGGGAAATGGTGGAAAGAAGGGGAAAGAATTAGTCAAAAAACATGTATGAATGGCCCATGAACATGGACAATGGGTGAGGAAGGACTGTGGGAATGGGTGTGGGCTTGACAGAGGAGGGCATGGAGGAAAATTGGGACAATGGTAATAGAATAAACAAGAATAAAAAATTAAGGCAACTTATTTACAGACATTTGGAGTTTCATTGTTATTTAATGATAAAGGCAATTAGTGAGTATTAAGTGACTTGTACATTACATGAGTAAGTAGTAGAGAAATTTTTTAGTGCTCTAATATAAGTCAGATGATAGGCTATAGTTTAGCCATGGGCAATATGATCCTTAGCCAAATTAGTCTATTTCTGGGATGCCTTGACTTATTCACTTAAAAGAAATCTCAAAATTAGAATTGATGACTACTCATTGATTTTGGTTCTTTGATTAAAATTTTTGTTGATTAAACATCAACCAGTTGCAGATGTATGGATAAGTTATCAACTGAATTCAATTTCAAAAGACTGGATTGAAAACTGGCCGGTCTGGTGATTTTGGTTGTGTAAATGGCTGACTTAGGTTGCTTTGTGGCAAACAAACTTATTGCTGAGAGAACAGTGTACATAAACAAATCAACTAGATTCAGAGTGATGCAGTTAAGCCATACAAACTCAGTCTTCTAGCCTACCTTGTGAGACACTGTTTTTCATTTAACCTGAATAATGTTCTGTGGATTTTTGTTGGTTTATAACTTCCTTTCAATATGGAGTCAGTGTGAGATACTCCTTTAAAATCTATATTAATAGATTTTTATCATTTTGGACAAAGGATTCTGAGTTTTGTCATTTTTTTGTCTTATTCAACCTTTTTATTAAGAACTGGTTGAGGATATTGATCAAAATCACAGATGACAGGAAGCTAAAGGAGACTGAATCGGGATCCAATAAAATCTTGGCATGTTAAAATGGACTCTAACAAGATAAAAAGTTAAAAAAAAATCAAACCTAATTCCTAACTTTAGGACCAATATCCCAATCCTCTAAGGATATATTGATTCAGAATATTTGAGAAGGACCTAAAAGTTTTGACTAGTTGTAGGGTTAGTACTGGTCAAAAATAAAATCTGTGGCTTTTAGAAAAGGATAAAGTGACCCTATGGTACATTAATAAATTAGCTTGCAAAATATGAGGAACTCAGACATCATTAGACTGTATCTGAATTATGTGTTTAGTTTCTCAATGTTTAGAGAGATCATAAAGCCCAGGAAATGAGTACCAACTTCAATTCAGATATCTGAAAGAACTAGGAATGTTTACACTGAAGAAAGTCCAGGGTACATGATAACTATCTTTAAATGTTTGAAAAGCTCTCTGGTTCTCCACAGTTCTCACTACTCCCTGTTTTATTTCCCACCTAGAGGAAGAGGATAATGTCATTTGTCCTCTTGTTTGAGTTTCTGCTTTGCTCACACCCAGCCCACTTCAACTTGTAACTTATTTGCCAGCCCTCTCTAGGCATTCAGTGTGTGATACTGGTTGTACACACTGATTGACTGGGTTGGTAAATAGGACTTATTTAGAAATCACTGATTTTCAAACTATATTTTTAGTTGAAATACCTCTAGTCCTCAATATCCACCTTGCCAAATAAAATCTTAGGCCAAACTTTAATTTATGAAACATGATAGAGCAGTTATTACCTTTAAAGTGGATGGACAATCTCTATCTCATTGTCTAACATTTCCCTTGAGGCAAGAAATAAAATTTAGGCCTCTGATGAACTAGTTTAAACAACACAGGATTTGAAATTCTCTTCCAAAGGATGAGATGAGATAAGGTAAATTCTAGTTTTTGTAAACACTTTGGAATATTGGCCTAAAGAAAATATCCATTTCCAGATGAAAATAAAGATATGCAAACTAAGGATCACAAACTAGTGGGAACTTCTGGATTTTTGTGATGGCTTTGACATTAAGCTGTTGAAAGGATTTCAGCTTGCCCCTGGAATATCAAGACAGGAAGGGGCATTCTGGAGACTGACTAGTTTACACTCTCACTATATAGATCTGGTTTGTTGAAAGAAACATGGCTAATTGGTGTCAGAGCTTGTATTGAAACCCAAGAATGACCTGGGGTTACACTCTCTCCAGCATGCTTCTTTTGTCTGAGGTATATAATAGCTTTGCTTTCCTTCTGTTCTCTGGGAGGGCTTTCCTCTGTCATTTTTTCCTGAGGTGTAACATCCATTTTTTCCTGTAACATCCATTACATAATTTTTAAACGTGGGGTGGGATGTTCCCCCTTTTCAAGTGGAATATAATACCAAAAATTGCTTTGTCTTACTTATTTTCTTTCAGGCAATGAGTACTTTATTGCTAACGAGGACATACTTGCCATAGAGAAGATGAAAAACATAACATTTGCAGTACAGATATTGGGAAACCAATGAAACAAATTCCAGCATTTGGTTGTTATTCAGACATGAATCTCTTTGTCTAACTGCTTTTCACTTTCTAGACCTGGATTTACTCCTATTTTCTTCAACTCAGAAGGGCTCAAAACTGCTGGAAATGATAAGAATTCAATTTCATTCATTTTCAAAATTCCCCTGGTTTGGGTTTAAGAGCATGAGGTCTGTTTATAGATAGTGATGTGATCACAGACATGCCAATGGATGTCATAAGGGAAAATGAGTAAATCAATTTAAAAATACCTGAAGATAGTTTTTTTATTTTTTATTTATTTATTTTTTTAATATAATTTTTATTTAATTCTTGTTCAAGTACAGGTTTCTGTCTTATAATCCCAACCCTGCCCACCCCCCACCCCATGCTCCCCGCCTCCCTCCCCTTTCCACCCCCCACCCTTAGTTATTGTCCATGTGTCTTTTATACTTGTTCATGTGAGTCCATTCCCTTTTCCCCTATGATTCTCTCCCCTCTCCCCTCTGGGCCCTGACAGCCTGTTGCATATTTGAGTGTCATTGGTTGTATTTTGCTTGCTTGTTTGGTTTGTTTAGATTCCTGTTAATGGTGAGATCATATGATATTTGTCTTTCACCGCCTGGCTTATTTCGCTCAGCATAATGAAGATAGTTTTTTTAAAAAGAGTGGTTTCAAAAAAAGTCTTTCTGAGGTATATCCAACTCTAAATCTAACTTTGCTCACAGAAACATTGTCTTGGGAAAATTCAGTGTTTATAGTTTTCTATTTTAACCATTTATTTATGTCATCATTAAGGAACATCTCCTTCAGCTAAGCACTGAATAACATTCACTTTAGAGCAGTGGCTTAAAGAGTGAGGAATTACTTATAGATTTTGAATCTTAACAGGAAATTAATTTAAGAACTCTGTCTTCCTGAAATCCATGAAAATGTGATCAGGATTGAATCAACACAGCTTGCACTTTTATTTTTTTTTCTTGGAGATCGAGGTTCTTTTCTTTGGTTTACAGTCAAACTTTGTCTTTTTCATTACTTTTGTAGTCCCAGTCTTAATTAAATAAAATAAAGTACCAAACTCAGATTCTCTTCTTGCTATGTCAGACAGAGGCTGTTTCCCAGTAATTTTGTCTAGCAGCTCCCAGAACAACGTCTTGGCTCTGAGACACTGCCTCATTGGACTTGAGACCTTGAGAGCTTTATTCTCATCCATTCTGAGTCAAACTTGACCCCCTTATTTAAAGCACAACACCCTGCCCAAACACAGCAGTGTCCAGTTGAAATAAAATATGTGCAATTATTTTTATTTCATGTGCTCATGTGTGCACCATGAATTCCAATAGTCATTGAGGAAAAGTAGATTAAACAAAGAAAAACTGAAGAAACATATTTTACTGATATCTCTAAGTGCTTCTAGTAAGAAATAATTATAGAGATGGCTAAATTACTTTGGTAAAATGTGAATGAGGAAGGGTATATTGACTAGATCAGTTTTTGACTAGATCAGTTTTTGCTTGACTTCTGATGCTCTTCCTACATTATTTGTCACTTCCCTGTCTCCTTTGTTGGTCCCTAGTCATCCTCCAGAGTTCTAAATGTTAGAATACCCTAGGACTCAGTTTCACACAGTCTTGTTTTCTCTATTTACACCAATTTCTTAGATGATTTCAATTACCCTCATGGTACTGAATGCTATCAATATGTGAGTGATTCCAAGAGTGTATCCTAGATCCTGAAGTTTATTTGCTCATTATACCTCTCCAGATAGATACTCAATGCAAATTTCAAATGTTAAAATGCTTAAAGTTAAACTCTTGATTTCCTACTCTCTCTTCATTAACTCACCTCTCCCCCTCTTTGGCCCATCTACATAAATAGTAGCTCCATGCTGTAGTAACTTATACCAACAAATTTAGGGGTCACCTTTGCCCTTTCTATTTCTCTCTTGTTCCTTATCTAACTCATCTGCTAGTGAATCAGCAAAATGTGAAGGCAGTATCATCACAATGTATTCCCAAGTCTGACTTGTGTCTCACTACTTTCATGAACTTCTACCCTGGCCTAAGCCTTTGTCTTTTGGAATGTTGCAGTCACCTTATACTGATCTCCCTGGTTTCTAGTTGTGTCCCCACACCCACCCCCTAGTCTATTTTTTACCCTGAAGCAGAGAAATCCTATCTCATTCAGGATTGATCTACAGACCTTACTCTGACTTATAATGTCCTCCATAGTTTTACTCTTACTCTTCTTTGACTTCATTTCTTTTCCTGTCCTTCCCAGCTCACATTCCTCCAGCCTTATTGGCATTCTTGCACTTCCCAAAACACATAAAGTGTACCCTGGACACAAGGTCTTGACCCTTGCTGGTTCCTCTGCTGGAAATGTCCTTTCTGCAGATAGCCATAGAGATACCTTCCTTACCTCCTTCAGTTCTATATTTAAATGTCACCTTGTCAGAGCAACTAAACCTGTATACTTTTTATAAAACAGAAACTCCTCTCTATTGGCATTCAGTCTTCCTCACACTTGGCTCTATTCATCCTCATAACATTTTCACCATCAGTTTTTCAATTGCATTATTTATCTGGTTTTGTCTTTGTCTTTTATACCCACTAATACATAAGTTTCATGGGATGAGGATATTGTTTGGTTTCCCATTGTGTTCTAGTACCTAGAACAGTACTTAACATGTATTTGAACTCAATAAATACTGAATGACTATGGTTTGCTAGCAAGCAACTAGATAATGAAGTTACACAAAAGTGGACAAAAGTAGGTTTATAGCTGTTTGTATGGAAATAATACACAAATGATAATATAATTCATGTTTTGCATACTCATACATGTAAACCTACTACTTTACCAACCCCTTTATTATGATTTTAATAATAGAGAACATACACAAAATGTTCACTTATAGAAGATATAATAGAGGACTTTTAGATATTTAAAGATATTTCTTTTTGTATCTTGGGATAGATTGAGGAAGAAACGAAGCCAGGAGAAAATTTGCCATACAAACAGTAAGATTTTAGGAAGTCTTAAGAGTCTGCTCGCTTATCATTTGAAAGTCTTCACCTTGTGGATTATAAAATGGTACAGAACCACTTTCTTCTATCTGTGTTGCTTTTTTTCTGCACTAGTGAGGCAGGAGATAATCAGGAAGGAGGAAACTCCAGAGGTGTCCCAGGGGTAATGTAAAAGATATCCATACAGAACAGAGACCCTGTTCAAAGACTAGTTGTTTCCACTTTCTGGAAAAGTGCTGAATCTTGGTGACTCATGAATGCACCTGTGCAGAAGATGCTACATGACCCCTGCTTCATTATAATGGCATTATAATAAATTAACATTGTGTGACCCTCTTTTCCAATGACTAATCAAGGAAAATCATGGGAGACCAAATGTGCAGTAGCTTTAAAGTAATACAACTACTTGTACATGCACAAGGAAAGCCCACCAAAACTAGCCAGGAAATATCTGCCCTATAAGAATAGAATCCCTCCAGCCCTTGAGGTCAATCTCTGCTTGAAGTTGGCCTGCTCCCATGTTCTGTGTAGTCTACTACCACTTAATAAATCTGCTCTCTCCCTTTCTGCTACAAACTCTGTGTTTTTGGTTCAATTCTTTGTCTGCGATCACCAAGAACCTGGTTACCTGCACCCACCTGTGACATTAGGACTTGTTAGAATTCTCCCAAAGGAAGTTAAAGCTCCTAAGAGATCTCTGGGCTTGCTAAAATGGTGTCTCCCAGAATATTCCCTTTCTCTTTTACCCAGCATGGCAGCATGAACAGTAGATATCACTTAAAAATGTGCTCAAAACATCTAGAAAAAGCCAGGCAGACTCATTAGCAGCTTTCCCTGTGACTTTCTGAATCCGTGGTAAATAATTCTTCCCTGATTCCCACAAATAGTTAATTGTAACACTAGCAGCAACTCTTTGAGGCAGGAAGCCAGGCACATCTGCATCCTCATTGGAGATACTGAAAGTCACTCCCTTCTGCCTAATAAAACTAGCAGATCAGAGCTGATTAGCTTTTCCCACAGGTTGGACTATTACTGAAGACACCTGGCTCCTGCTTCCTCCTGCAGCATATTTCTCCTTCTTGCAGTGCTGTCAAATCACTCTCAAAATGTCTAATACCCCATGGAAAGTTTACATTTGCTGAGTCTACCTCTTCATGAGGTATCTAGAAAATGAATTTGGTCACCAGCTGAGAAACTAAGTCAAAATCTGCTCCACATGGGTCTCTTGGCTTCACAATTAGGGCTCAAAGCATGGTCAGGTTTATGTGTTTACAAATTCAGGTTTCCTTCTGATCTAAATGCAATCCCTGGAGGAGGGCAGTGAGGAGAAGCTGGTTGCCTAGAGAGAGTTGCTGACCCTGGAAGACATGCAAACTCAAGGCTCAGGGCAGAATTTAGACCCCCATGGTCTTTAGACCTGGTGTTATTTTCACATTACAGGGTAAAAGGGACTTTGCAGATGTAATTAAGGTCAATTATCTGCTGACTTTAAGAGAAGGAGATTATATTAGGTTATCTTGATGGGCCCCCTGAAGTCACATGAATCCTTAAGGAGAAAGGGAACCAGAGAAATCTAGCATGCAGGAAGGATTTGAAGGAGCCACAAGAGATAGCACTGTTCTCAATCATGTGTGCAAATAGCATTCTTAAATACCCTTTTCTACATGGAACTCCCTATCTTGAATTCTTTTTCCAGGAAATCCAAGCCACCCTTTATTTGCTTGCCTCACTTCCCTTTCTTATTTTACTCTTCCTCTTGTTTTTCCTAGGATTGACTTCCTAAATAAATGATCGTCTTCCAAGTCCTTGTCTCAGGGTTTGCTTCTTCCAGAAACCAAAACTAAAACTGCAATGTTCAACACACATTCACATTCTTAGAATTGTTATTGAACGAATGCAGGAGGAAGCCCTGGAGTTATCCTATCTGTTCTCTTTCTATTCAGTGGTCTGGTTACTGCAGAAATGTCATGAACACAATCATTGAAGGACTGCATCCTTGCTTCCTCCTCACTCATGTGCTGAGGGTCACTCTCTGGCTAGTTGGGAATGGAGGGGTGTGAGCCCAAATGCCTTCCTAATGTATTTCATAGTATGTGTCATCATTTGCATTTATACTTATTTTTTTGTAAATTATCTTTCCTCTTGGAGCCTGAAAACACATAGCACATTTTAAAAGTGTGTGTTTACTGATTACAGATTCTTGAGTTGAGAAAATAAGGTGGAGAGGGACAAAGAGGGAAAAGCAGAGGAAAGTAGGAAAGTGCCTAACTTTGCTCTATACTTCTTTTGGAGTTATTTGCCCATGTAAAGTAGTTCACATTTTTATATGTATAGAAAATTGAGCTGTTTACAGAATAGGAAATGTCCAGATCACTGAAGGAATCTCATCGTTCAGATTATAATGAGACAATTACTGGGAAGTAGGTTGGGAGAAGGACAACATTGAGTGTGAGGCTGGAACTTACCCATTTTCTACCAATTAACTTTTTAATTTAAATATTTTCCCTATACTTCGATCTATCCTTTTCTGTTTTCTTTACTATCTAGCTTCAATATCACTTTACTTCAGTTTCATACATCCCTGGTTTGCTTATTTTTCTGTTTGGAGTGGAAATGGTAGAGGAGAACATGAGCACTTGTTAGCTAAAACAGGGTGATGGTGGGGTGAGGTGGGTGTCTCTTAGGAACTCTGGCTAATCATAGTTCAGTATCTCAAAACTTCAAACTTCACCATTTTAGAGTTAATAAATATGAAGATAAAAACCTATTCTTTGCTAGAAATTCTTTTAAAAAGGTACTAAAACTTTCTAATTTTTATTTTTTTAAAGATCTTATTTATTTATTTTTGAGAGAGGGGAAGGGAGGGAGAAAGAGAAGGAGAGAAAGATCATTGTGTGGTTGCTTCTTGTGCAGCCCTTACTGGGGACTTGGTCTGCAACTCAGAGATGTGCCCTAGACAGGAATCAAACCAGTGAGCCTTTAATTCATAGGCTGACACTGAACTACTGAGACACAAAAGCCAGGGCTCTAATTTCTATTTTCACCAAACCCACAAACTGAGAGATTATCATGCATTCCCTGTGATCATAAAGAGAAGACACCCCAAATTCTATTAGTTACCCACTAGTAGAAGGCTTGGTCAACACCCACCCCCGCAAAAGAAAAGTGGAGGAAGACATTTTTCTCCACGATATTTTCTATTTGATAGTATATTTTCCAAAAGATAATGGTGCTTTTTCTTATTTTTTCTAATTTTTAATCAAATTGATCAAATGGTTATCTAATATAAATTTAAAAAGACAATGTATACAAGTAACATGTCATTATCATAAAAATACTATGATCAATATTAGGTATTTGAGAAGAATTGGAAGCTAAGAGTTTAGCAATTGTGAGAAAATTTTCTGTAACTTGAAGAGAAAGAAGGTGAATAATTTCATTGCTTGCAATGAACTGCTGAAGTTTCAGCATTCTTTTCAGAAAGATTTGTGTGGATTGTAAATAAATTGCTGTTATTGTTCTGATACTCTCATGCATTCCTTCAAATCATATTTTCCCTGTTATATTTGCTTAATCTTTCTTATCTAAGTTTATGTACAATTGTACAAAATGCTCACCAATCATGGCTAAATTACCCCATCTAAGTTAGACCTAAAAACATTATTGTGTCATGTCAGAAAAGGGCCCAAAGTGATTATAAACTACCCCCAGCTATGTGAACCACCTGAGTTTCAACCATGATAATAAATTCATTTTGAAAAATAATATCAATTATTGTAAGTCCCATAAAGAAATAAAGCCTGGTTTATAACTATTTAGATGTTTGTTTAAAAAATCACATCATTTATATCCAGTTAATTTTAAAGAATAGGCAATATTCTCTTTTGTTCTAGTGATATTGTTCTATCAGATTTTCGAAGGACTATCTGGGGAAATTAACTGTTGCGGATTTTTTGAATACCCTAAAACTTCACAAATAAGCTCAGAATAGACCTTTGAAAAACAAAAAACACATCCTATAATCCATGTGGCTGCCTTCTGTGGTCATTAGATATGACATACACTTGGATAAGAAGCTCTCACACATAGAATACAAAGGAAAATATCCTTTCTTTGAGATTTAGACAGAAGAATTTTTAATGGATTGATAGGAGTTTTTGATTTGTAAAATGGAAAGAGGTTTAACAATGATTTTAAGGGATAATTATTTGACCTAGTGATATTGCTTAGAAAAACAAGCAAATATTTATAATTCTTGAATTAAATATAACTGCACTCAACAAATTAAATTCAAGTTACTTCTTTGTTAAATTATTGGACTTCCATATGAGTAGTGTATGTTGCTCATTGAACAATGTGAGTTTTTATGTTTTTGAATGTATTTTATTTCAATACTGTGCCATCGGGTGTGCAAATATAGTTCTACAGAAATGTGAACAAATGTCATATTAAACAAATTTGTTTTCCACTTCTTTTAAAGTACTTGTAGAACTTTTGTGGTTTGATATGTAGACCATGAACCACAATGAGCTTTTGGTGTCAAGATTTGTTGACACTGTTCCTAGCCAAAGTTTAACAAATCTCACAGAGGTTTTGGGCAAAGGACACTTATTCTTGATCTTGATGCTGAGAAGGCATTTTTATTTTATTATCTTATTCCAATTTTGGATGTATTTGTTACATCTTCAAATAATTTTAGCTACCAAAACTTTCTAAACATATTGTTCTTGCTTTGGTGGCTGTATTAGTACTGTGAATATGATTGGGAATATAGTGTTCTAGACTTTGGAAATTAAAAACTTGTTCTTATGGGATTCTTAGTGGCAAGACTTAGAAGTACTGAAACAGTAATTGGTTCTCTTTACCCATAGTTAAGAATGTACTAAAGGAAGAGCTCAGGAGAAAGATATACTTCTGTTTCCTAATGGATGCACATTTTACAACAGGCATAAAGATATCAGATGAGAAAAACAATACTATTCCATGAATTAAAACCCCGAGGAATAATTATTAATCTGCTATGTGCTCAGAATTGCATTATACAAACATACCCAAAATAAACAAGACATAAGTTTTGTTTTTTAGCATCTAAATGTTGCTATTCAATATTCTGCTAATTGTTTTGGCAGAAAGAAATGGAAAGGTAAATGAACACCTTTAAAACAGTCTACATCAGAATTTGTTTTCTCTATTGCCTGGTGTTCTGATGAACAAATATAGATATGCTGAAAGCAGCACTTTATTGACCTGGACAAAAAGCACATACAATTTTTAAATAGTCTTTTTCCTGTTTTCCTTAGATATAAAAATTAACTGCTAAATGAGGGGCAAACATTCTTGAAATTTCTATTTTGAAATTAGAGCAAAACCAAAAGCAAACTTGGTTCTCTATTTTTTAATTCTTTATTTCTTGGGTTGGTAGAAGCCCGTGGTTGTTATTTGGCTAAAAAGCTACCTAGGTGGATTCAGCCCTGGGAGCTTGTAACAGCTCAGTTCTCCTGCTCTAAGTGCTTGGTTTCTTGGGGTTTGCACTTGGTTTGCAGTCCAAGAAGAGGCCAAGAAGTAAAGCAGAGATAGGAGGAAGAAGGAACCTGGTGCTGGCAACACGTTTAAAGTCTGTAGGTCTAGAAGATAACATATTTCAGAGAATGATAGGGAAACTTGCTTTTAAGATCTTGATTTATGGGATGTAACTTGCAATATCTATGCAAGAAACAAAAGCCTGGGTCATAATCTTTTCTGGCTACCTGGTTCTTCCCCCTTTCTCTCTATACTTCTATTTACTTTTCTTTCTGCAACCTATTTGAATGTGCTTGAGAATCCAAAATTTGAGGTATCTTAATGCTCAACCTATTTGCCCCTTTGTCCTCACATTGATACTCTTTCACTGTTTATAGTTAATGTTTTTTAATCAATAGTCACCCCTGTGTTTTGCTATCAGCTGATACCAAATTCAGATGACCATGAGAATATTATGCAGGAAAAACTCAGGCCTTAATCTAATTTAAAACAAGGCAGTCAACAATAGAAGTGTTTGTTTTATTTTTTACAAGAAAATTATGAGATTTTATGTTTTTTTCAGACTGACTTTATTGGCAACAGCCTTGGCCTTTAATCTTGATGATAAGATAGAGAAAATGTACAGATTTATGACCTTTGGTTTCCCTGCTAACTTTTGTTGTTACCCCTACTAGGTAGAGGCAGAGAGTTACCAGGACCCTTATAATGGCAATGAAGGGAGAATGGACACCCCTTTAGGCTAAAGTTGATATTTTGAGGAGAAAGACAAATAATTAGAGTCACCAATGAATGGCCTCATTTCTTACTATTCAACCTATCTTATTTTCTCCTCTTTTGGAAACATCACTGTACACTTAAAGAATCAGTATATCAAAAAACATTTCAAGTGAGTACAAAAACAAGAAAACCTTAGCCTACCAATCCCAAGAAGTCTCTCTGGACCAAACAATGACTTCTTAGTTTTGCTGTTCCTCAGTTCTCTTTCCCAGCCCAAGCCTTTCAAGAATCTTCTGCTTCATTTTCTTTTATATCTTACTCTCTTAGTGATCTTGGGGCAACATCTTTAATCATAAAAGAAGGCAAAGCAATGAAACTTAAAATATACAAGTAAAAGCAAAACAATTGGCCATAAAGTGTAAGATCAAGATAAAATGTAGGGAAAACCAGTGTCATAGTGTACCAGAGTGATTTTTATCTACTGTTGCACACCCTGGATCCACAGATGAAAAAGAAGACAGGATCCCTATCCATGAGCTTCCCAGCATCCACGGGCCCTGAAATGGAACAGTTAGAGCTACGGTGGCTATAACACAGAAAAGAGAGCTTCTCCCTTAGAGAGCGGTTCCAGCTTTTACAATAGACCCTTTGAGAATGCGTGGCATTGGCTGGCAGCACAGGCAGCTTGGATATTACCTTGAAAGCAAAAATACAGTAGCTTCTTAGAGTAGAATTCCACTACAGGGAATGTGGGATTCCCTGGGTCAAGGAATTAAAGAAAAACTGGCTGTGACTTGTCAGTTGGTGATCTGCTGGGAAACCTGTTTTATCCACATTGCTAATTAAAGCTCAAATTAAAACTAGTCAATGTTCACAGAAAGAGTCCCACAAGAGTGAATTTACAAATTCCATCAGCTCAAAAAGAATTTCATGTGTAAATCCCTTACTCAAACATCTGACCTCTTTACAGCCACTTTCCTTCAAGAGTCCTGGTAAAGAGATTATGCATCTTCATTGCTTCAATGTATAGGGGGCAACTTGTCTAGATTATTAATTTTCCTCTGAGTGAATTGCATAAGAAAAATCAAAATCTAGCCAACTGAAAAAGTAAGTAAATATATAGGATGACAACAAAATTTGAAGAGGAAGGCTTCAGTGATGAACAAAGATTCCATTCTGAAATTGGGGAGTGAGAATACTGAAGAAGTTGCCATTTTGTGGCTAAGGTAATAAATTTGGTTGCAGGAAAGTTGAGTTTAAGCTGCTAGGGGGAAATAAAACCTGGAGTCCAAAAGCAAGGTAAATATTAGAGGTAAAAAAATGAGGTTCATGAGCATTAGGAAGACAGTTGAAATATGGTGATAAATCAGGTCCATGTGAGAAATTGAAGGGCAGAAGAGGAGCTCTCATAGCTGCAACCACGCATGGAGACTGAGAAGTTCACTGCCAATTGTGAGCTAATAACTTACTGGCCTACTCATTTTCCCATTCATAGTATGTGGCATGACAACTTCCTCAGAGCATGTGGATTCACCAGTAGAAGTGTTCTATAAAATGATTTTTGTTGTCTTTTCATCCACCACAGGCCTAAACACATTGCCAGGCAATGAGAAGTTCTCATGCTATGATGGAAAAGAAGACAGCCAGTGAAGGGTGGTGTCCTTGTTTACTCCTCTCCAATCTCTATAAAGGGTACATTTATTTTCCATAATACACAAGATAGAGGAGTGGAGAGTCCCTGGTGCCAAGGATCTATTTGGCCCATCTCAGTACACTGAATGACTTCAAAATTTCCTGCCTATCCTCTTTTATACTCCCCTGATGAGCCTACATGTGGTAGCAGAAGTTGAAAGGTAGGTTGCCAGGAAAACTCACCCTAGGATCTCTCTCCAGCTGCTGTTGGTGGTGCAGGCTGCGTCTTCTCTTGGCTTTTGCAAGACCATTGTGATAAAAGTGGTAGAGGCCTTCAGCAAAGGGGAGCTGTGAAGAGTCAAAAAGACATATGCCATCATTAGCTTCAGGAGGTGGCTCCAGGACAAGAACACCAAAGCTGGAGCTGCATGTTGAGGCTCCATATGATAGAAATGCATATGAGAAAATCACTGACAACTACCTATCAGACTTGATTCTCTATTTCTCTATCACTGTACTTCTTCCCTTTTCTCTACTTTTTATTATACAGTGCCCATTTCTCTTCCTCTCCACTAATACCTTCTATTCTTTCTTCTATTTCCTTAGTTTCTACCCATCTTTCAATTTTCTCTTCTCCTCCATGGAGCCTTGTATATTTATATACACACCAACTTATCCATTCTCCTCTCTTGGAATCCATATTGGGTTGCTCCAGCATTGTGTTGTAACCTAGTCCTGTCTTCAAGCTGGATTGTCTGTCTTATATCTTGCACTTTCTCTGTGACCCCTTGATGCCTCTCATCATGCTGGGCACATTGTAAGCTTATAAATCTAGTTAGTACATGTTAGATGACAGGTTTCCCTCTAGCTCCCTTTTCTAAAGATCCTTGGAATTAGATATATGTGTCAGAGCAAGTTAGAGAAGCCACAATAGTGAGAGCTTGTCTGTGACTCAGGGCTTGTAAAAATCTAGGATAACCAAAAGAGAACTGTCATTGGTTCTATGATTCAAGGCAACTTGGTGAGAAGAGTCTTAACCTAGGAATCATGAGAGCTGAATGTGCCTCAAGTCCATTACCACCTAACCTTTGGCAAGTCATTTCCCCTCTGAGGACATATTTTTCTTCTGTATGAGAATGGAACTTCAACATTCCCAGATCTTTTCCCTTCCCATATATCTACATAATTACAAAAATATGTTGTTTGTAGTTCTTAATCTGATTAATTGAACCTTAAATTGAACCTTAGTTGAGCCCTTAAAAATTACAGCCAACCCTGGCTGGTATGGCTCAGTGGATTGAGTATGGGCCTACAAACCAAAGGGTCACTGGTTCAATTCCCAGTCAGGGCACAAGCCTGGGTGGCAAGCCAGGTCCCCAGTAGGGAGTGTGTGAGAGACACCACACATTGATGTTTCTCTTTCTCTCTTTCTTCCTCCCTTCCCCTCTGAAAATTAATAAATAAAATCTTTTAAAAAATTACAGCCCAAATCATGGACTTATATATTTTTTTCTGGAGATTTGATGTATGGTTTTCATCAGATTTTCAGAGGGGTCCTTGAACCAAAAAGCAAAATATTTGCTATTGAAACTTTTAGGCATGTATTTTGCCACCTTTGATTTGGAAGAAAACAGAAGTGGGTGTGGATGCTTTGAAACTAAGAATTTAATAATGTAAGGGGGGCAAATTTGAGGATTTTTAGGTCAAACATTCTCCAATATATACACAGAGACACTTATCAAAAAATAAAAAAATATATTATTGATTCAGTCTTTAAGGTAATCTCAATTTAACCATTATCTGACCACAAAGCTAACAAGCAGAGATTCAGTTGTACAATATAAGAAGTCACTAACAAAACAAAACAATACAAAAACAAAATATAGCAACAGCAACAATAGCAAAAACAGTAAACCCAGACACTAAACACACACGTGCTCACACACACATCCCCCTACAGAAAGAGTGATTCCAATTTCCAGAGTTGCCACATTATTTCATTGAAATGCTTGGTTTTCCAAAAAGATTATTAGACACACAAAAACATAAACTTATGATCCATAGAGATGGGAAAAAAGCAGTTAGTACAAACTTTCTGAGGAAGCTCAGATGTTTGGTTTCCTAGACAAACACTTTAAATCAGCTATTATAAATACATTCAAAGAACTAAAGGACCCATGTCTAAAAAGAAGAAAAGCATTAGAATGATATCTTAGAAAATATAACTTATTAATAAAGAGACAGATATTATTTAAAAGGAACAAAATGGAAAGTACATTTACCTCTAAATGTACTTTTAGAGGTAAAAATACAATAACTGAAATAAATTATTATTTTTTTAAGTTTTAATTTATTCTTTTTTTTTAGATTTTATTTATTTATCCTTACAGGGGAAGGGAAGGAGAGAAATATCAATGTATGGTTGCCTCTCATGAGTTCCCTGCTGGGAACTGGCCCACAGCCCAGGCATGTGCCCTGACCAGGAATCGAACCGCGATCCTGTGGTTCGCAGGCCCGGGCTCAATCCACTACACCAGAGCTACACCTGAGCTACACCTGAGCTACACCAGCGCTACACCTGAGCTACACCAGCCAGGGCAAGTTTTAATTTATTCTTAATTATTGCATGCCTCGTGGCACATGCCTGGCATATAGATAACACAATAAATGATTGTTGAAAGAAAAAATAAATAGTGAATGATATGGAACAGTGAAATACTTCCTTTCCATGCCACCTCAACATTTGCAATTTAAAAATTTTTAAAGATCTTATTTATTTTTTTAAATTTAATTCTTGTTCAAGTACAGTTTTCTGTCTTATATTCCCAGCCCTGCCCCGCCCAGTGCTTCCAATTAATGATTTTTTAAAAATTATGTTATTGTTGAAGTACAGTTGTTACGCTATTACAGTTGTCACATTTTCCCCTTTATTCCCCTCTGCCCTGCACCAACCCTCCCACCAGCATTCTGTCCCACTTGGTTTGTGTCCATGGGTCATATGTATAAATTCTTTAGCTTCTACATTTCTATGTTATTCTTAACCTCCCCATCTATTTTGTATCTACCAAATATGCTTCTCATCTCCTGTACCTATTCCCCCCATTCTCCCCCCACTCACTCCCCACTGATAACCCTACATGTGATCTCCATTTCTGTCAATCTGTTCCTGTTCTATTTGTTTGCTTAGTATGTTTTTCTTTTTTTTTTAAGTATGGTTGTTGATAGTTTTGAGTTTGTTCTCATTTTACTGTTTAAAATTTTTATCTTCTTCTTTTTTCTTAGAAACATTTTTTTTAAACATTTCATATAATAAGGGCTGGGTGATGATGAACTCCTTTAAGTTGACCTTATCTGAGAAGCACTTTATCTGCCCTTGCATTCTAAATGAAAGCTTTGCTAAATAGAGCAATCTTGGATGTAGGTCCTTGTCTTTTATGACTTGGAATACTTCTTTCCAAACCCTTCTTTCCTGTAAGGTTTCTTTTGAGAAATCTGATAGTTTTATGGGAACTCCTTGGTAGATAACTGTCTCCTTTTCTCTTACTGCTTTTAAGATTCCCTCTTTATCTTTAATCTTGGTTAATGTAATTATGATGTGCCTTGGTGTGTTTCTCCTTGGGTCCGACTTCTTTGGGACTCTAAGCTTCTCAGACTTGCAAGTCTATTTCCTTGGCCAGATTGGGGAAGATTTTCTTCATTACATTTTCAAATAAGTTTCAATTTCTTGCTCTTTCTCTTCTCCTTCTGGCACCCCTATGATTTGGATGTTGTAATGTTTACAGTTGTCCCAGAGGTTCCTAAGCCTCTTTTCTTTTTTTGAATTCTTGTTTCTTTATTCTGTTCTGATTGAATGTGTATTTCTTCCTTCTGATCCAAATTGTTGGTTTGAGTCCCAGTTTCCTTCCCATCTTTGTTGGTTCCCTATATACTTTCTTTTACTTTACTTTGCACAGCCTTCACTTTTTCCTCTCTTTTGTGACCATACTCAATAATTTCTATGAGCATCCTGATTAAGTGTTTTTAACTCTGCATCTGATACATTGACTATCTCTTGGTTACTTAGTTGTATTTTTTCTGGAGCTTTGATCTGTTCTTTCATTTGGGTTATTTTTTTGTCTTGGTGCCACTGTTATGTAGTAAGGGGAGGAGCCTTAGGTATTCACCAGGGCAACCCACCTTTCTGCTTTGTGGCATTGTATGTGGGGGAGGGGTCTGAGAGGGCACAATTCTGCCTGCTTGACTCGGCTGGCTTTCAGTCTCTTCCTCTGCTACCCACAAGCAAACGGAGCCTTTTTGGTGCTCACTCCCAGGTGTGTGGGCTTGTGTATGTTCTAGGACCTTGTGAGTCTTTCCAACAAACTGGCCTGTGAATCTGGGAGTTTCTCCTGAAACTTAAATTCCCACAGGTTTTTCCCAGAGGTTTTGAAGCTTCATTTCCCTGTGCTAGAACCCTGGGTTTCACAATCTATCTTGCTTCCCACTTGTTCCTTCTGGTTTATTCCCACACAAATGTAGGACTGCCCCACTCACCATCCACTGCCTTTCTGGAAGTATTCTCCACCCCAGTTCCCTGTCTCCAACCCTCCTACTGGTTTGGATAAATGTTCCTTCTTTAAGTTCTTGGTTGTCAGACTTCCATACAGTTCAATTTTCTGGTGGTTCTGGCTGGTTTTTTTGTTTGTTTGTTTTAAATTTGTCATTGTCCTTTTGGTTGTGCAAGGAGGCACAATGTATCTACCTATGCCTCCATCTTGGCCGGAAGCCTCAAAATACTGTCTGAAGTACATTTTTTTAAAAGTATTTTATTTATTTGTCTTTAGAGGGGAAGGGAAGGAGAGAGGAAGAGAAACATTAATGTATGGTTGCTTCTCATGCATCCCCTGCTGGGAACTGGCCCCTGCCGGGAACTGGCCCCTGCCGGGAACTGGCCTGCAACCCAGGCATGTGCTCTGACTGGGAATCAAACCGTGATTGTCTAGTTCGCAGGCCCATGCTCAATCCACTGAGCTACACCAGCCAGGGCTGAAATAAATTTTTTAAATAAAGGGTCTGCATAGTAGATTTGAATGGGCATAAGAAGGAATCAGCAAATATAAATGTAGGTCAATTGAGATTACTCAGCTTGAGGAACAGAAAAAAAAGGTTAAAGAAAATTAACTGAGTTTTGTGGGACACTGTTAAGAATACTGACATAAATATAATGTGAATATCAGAATGAGAAGGAAAAGAAAAGAGCTGAAAGAATATAAAAGTAATGATGGCAGAAAAAAATTCTAATTTTATGAATTTTATTAAAAAATAAATATACATTTTATGAAATTAACATGCATACCTAACCTCAACAAATTCAAGGTAGGATAAAATCAGAGATGTGCAACTAGATATGTCATAGTCAAATTTTCAAAAGTAAAACTAGAGAGAAAATCTTGAAAGCAGCACAGTAAGAAAAAATATATGTGATATTCATTAAGACTAACAATGACTTTTTATCTGAAGCTATACAACTCATAAGGCAGTTAAGCAGCTTATTCAAAATGCTGAAAGAAAACATTGTCAATAAAGAATTCTATATTTAGCCCTGGCTAGTGTGGCTCAGTGAATTGACCACCAGCTTGCAAACCAAGAGTCACTGATTTGATTCCCAGTGTAGGGTACATTCCTAGGTTGTGGGCCAGGACCCCAGTCAGGGGTGCATGAGAGACAATCACACATTGACATTTTCTTCTCTTTCTCCTTTTCTTCCATTCTCTAAAAGTGAATAAATAAAAAAATTTAAAGGCATTCTGTATTTAGCAAAACTATCTTTCAAAAATTACGAAGAAATTCATACATTCTTGGAAAAATAAAAAACTGAGAGGATTCATTGCTGTACAATCTACCCTGGTAGAAATGCTACTGGCAGTTATTTAGATTAAAAGGAAAGAACACTAGATATTAATGTGGGTCCACAAAAAAGAAATAAAGAACACTAGTAAAGGTCAATAAATAGGTAAATACAAAAAAAAAAGGAAAATGCATTTTTGTTTGTAGCAATTTTTTCCTTCTATATGCTTTAAAATACAGCTGCATAAAGCAATAATTATAAAACTGTGTTTTGGGGTTTTTAATGTATATGTATGTATGTATGTGTGTGTGTGTATATATATATATATATATATATATATATATATACAATTTGTACAATTATTTCACAAAAAGGAAGAAAGGGAACACAGCTATATTGGAGCAAAGTTTTTATATACTTTTGAAATTAAGTTAAGTATACTTTTTTATACTTTTGAACTAAATTGTTGATAATGTTAATTGTAATCCAAGAATAAGAGCTAGAATACAATAAAATAAACAATGAGTACTTAAAATGGTAAACTAAAATGTTTAATACAAAACAATGAGCTTCTTTCTTTCAGCTGCATAGAATTCCATTGAGTAAATGTACAGCAGTTTCTTGGCCCACTCATTTACTGATGAGCACTTAGGTTGCTTCCAACACTTGGATATTGCAAATTGTGCTGCTATGCACATTGGGGTGCATAGGTTCTTTTGAATTGGTGTTTCAGGATTCTTAGGGTGTAATACCAGCAGTGGAATTGCTAGGTCAAAAGGCAGTTCCATTTTTAGTTTTCTGAGAAAATTCCATACTTTTTTCCACAGTAGCTGTAACAGTCTGCATTCCCACCAACAGGGTACTAGGGCTCCCTTTTCTCCACAACCTCTCCAGCACTCCTTGTTTGTTGATTTGTTTATGATGACCATTCTTACTGGTGTGAAGTGGTATTCAATGTGGTTTTAATTTGCATCTCTCCAATAGCTAGTGCTGCTGAGTATCCTTCCATATGTCTCTGGGCCCTCTGTATGTCCTTCATTCAGAAGTGTCAGTTCAGGTCCTCTGCTCATATTTAATTGGGTTGTTTGTCTTCATGGAGCACAGGCTTGTGAGTTTATATGTTTTGGAGATCAGACCCTTCTCCAAGGTCTCCTTTGCAAATATATTTTTCCATATGATTGGTTCCCTTTTCATTTTAATGCTATTTTTTTAGTTTGCAGGAGCTTTTCATTTTTATGAGGTCTCATTTGTTTATTCTTTCCTTTATGTCCCTTGCTTTAGGGGACATATTGATGAAAATACTGCTGCATGGAATATCTTAGATTTTTCTACCTATGTTCTTCTTTAGAACTTTTATGGTTTCACAACTTACATTTAAGTCTTTCATTCATCTTGAATTAATTTTTGCATATGGTGTAAGTTGCTGATTAAGTTTCATTTTTTTTTTGCATGTAGCTGTCCAGATCTCACAATACCATTTGTTGAGGAGGCTATTTTTACTCCATTTTATGCTGCTGCCCCCTTTGTCAAATATTAATTGACCATAGAGAGTTGGGTTTATTTCTGGCCTATTTTGTTCTGTTGGTTTACGTGTATGTTCTTATGCCAGTACCATGCTGTTTTGATTACAGTGGCCTTGTAATACAGTTTGATATAAGGTATTGTGATCCCTCCTACTTTATTCTTCTTTCTCAAAATTGCTTCAGCTATTTAGGGTCATTTATGGTTCCATATAAATTTTTGAAGTGTTTGTTCTATATCTGTGAAATATGCCATTGGTACTTTAATAAGGATTGCATTGAATCTATAAATAGCTTTGGGTAGCATGGACATTTTGATAATATTAATTCTTCTGGTCCATGAGCATAGTATGTGCTTCCATTTGTTTGTGTTTTTCTTAATTTCTTTCTTCAGTATTGTGTAGTTTTTCTGAATATGGGCCTTTCACTTCCTTGGTAAGGTTTATTTAGGTATTTTATTATTATTATTATTATTATTATTATTATTATTATTATTTTGCTATAGCAAATGGTTTTTTTTTACTGAATTCTGATTTTGATTTTTCATTGTTGGTGTGTAAAAATGCCTTTAATTTCTGAATATTGACTTTGAATTCTGCTGTTCTGCCAAATTTGCTTACCAGGTCAAGTAGCTTTTTGGTGGAGTCTATGGGGTTTTCTATGTACACTATCATGTCATCTGAAAACAGTCACAGTTTTCCTTTCTTCTTTCCAATTTGGGGGGCCTTTAATTTCTGTTTCTTGTCTCATTGCTGTGGCTAGGACTTCCAATATTATATTGAATAGAAGTGGTGAAAGTGGATGTCCTGGTCTGGTTCTTGATTTTAGTGGGAAAGCTTTTCGTTTTTGCCCATTGAGTATAATGTTGGCTCTAGAGTTCTCATATATGGCCTTTATCATGTTAAATAATGCTTTCTCTATTCCCATTTTGCGAAGTGTTTTTATCATAAATGGGCGCTGTACCTTATCAAATGATTTTTATGCATGTATTGATATGAGCATGTGATTTTTGTGTTTTATTTTGTTTATGTGATGTATTATGTTTATTGATTCATGAATATTGTACCATTCTTGTATACTTGGGATGAATCCCACTTGATTATGGTATATGATCTTTTTAATGTATTGCTGGATGTGGCTTGCCAATATTTTGTTGAGGATTTCAGTGTTTATGTTCATCAGTGAAATTGGCCTGTGGTTTTCTTTCTTTGTTGTGTCTCTATCTGGCTTTGGAATTAGGATGATGCTGGTTTCCTAAAAAGAGTTTGGGAATCTTCTCTCTTCTTAGATTTTTTGGAATAGTCTGAGAAGAAAAAAGGTTAGGTCTTCCTTAAATCTTTTGTAAAATTCTCTTGTGGATCCATCCAGTTCAGTGCTTTTGTGTTTTGGGAGCTTTTTGATTATTGCTTCAATTCCATCAGGTGTTAAAAGTCTGTTCAGACTTTCTGCTTCTTCATTCAGTTTGGGAGATTATATTTTCATAGAAATTTGTCCATTTCAACCTGGTTTCAAAATTCCTTGGCATGTAGGTGTTCCTAGTAATTTCTTACAATGCTTTGTATCTCTGTAGTATCAATTGTAATTTCTCCTCTTTCATTTCTGATTGTGATTATTTGGGTTCTCTCTCTTTTTTTCTTGATGGGTCTGCTTAAAGGCTTGCTGATTTTGTTTACCTTTTCAAAAAATCAGCTCCTGGATTTATTGACCCTTTCTTTATATTGTTGTTTTGGTCTGTATGCAATTTAATTCTACTCTGATCCTGGTTATTTCCTTCCTTCTACTCCCTCTGGGATGTCTTTGTTGTTGTTCCTTTAGTTCTTGTAGATATAGGGTTAGATTGTCTATTTGAAATGTTTCTATCTGTTTTTGGTAGGGCTATATTGCTATGGACTTCCCTCTCAGGACTGCCTTCATTGTGTCCCACAAGTTTTAGACTGTTGAGTAATCATTTTCATTTGTTTCTAGAAAGTTTTTGACTTATTCTTTTATCTCATTATTAACCCATTCATTGTTTAATAGTATGCTATTCAGTCTCCATGAGTTTGAGTGTTTTTGAGTTTTTCCTTGAGGTTAGTTTCCAGTTTCAGGTTCTTGTCTGAAAATACTTGATATATTTCAATATTCTTGAATTTGTTGGGGCTGGTTTTGTGTTGTATTATGTCGTGGATCCCTGTCTTAACACCATGTGCAAAATTTAACTTAAAATAATTTATAGCTCTAAATATAAGTGGTAAAGCCACAAAATACTTAGAATAAAAAAAAGAAGGAAATCTTCATGACTTTTGGTTAGGCATTGATTTCTTACATGTGACATCAAAAGCATAAGGGCAAAATAAAAAAGTACATACATTAAAATTCAATAAAGTTAAAAATGTTTGTGCTTCAAGGAAAATCAGAAAACAACTAAAAAGATACACTACAGAATGAAATAAAAATATTTTGAAATCATATATCTCATAAATGACCCATACCAGAATATATAAACAACTCAACAATGCAGTCAGACAACCCACAGAAACAGAAAATAGATTAATGGTTACTTGAGACTGGGAGAAGACAGAAATGAAGAGATATTAGTAATGGTATAGAGTTTCTTTTGGGGAGATGAAAACATTCTATATTTAGACCAGATTATAGAAATGATTGCACATTTGGTATGCAATAAAAATCACCAAACTGTATATTTTGAAAAGAAAAATTTTCTGCTCCATGAATTATATCTCAATAAATCTATTATTGTTACAATGCTCTGATGAAGACTTACAAATATCACTATGTGCATAAAATAGTGTTTGCCTGTATACTCAGTTATAGATGATATGCATTAGCATTTTGATAAATATTACTAAAAAGTTTTTCTATAAAGTTGTATAAGAACCACCAAAAATATGTTGAAACAATATCCACTTTCCTTTACTTTCAACAACACTGGATTGACATTTATTGATTGACATTTTAATTTTTGCTCATTTGGACAATATATGACATTTTATTTGGATTTCTTTGATAATTTTGAAAGTTTGAGTATCTTTTTATGCATTTATGAGACATTCTAATTTATCCTATTTCAATTGCCTGCTTGTGTCTTTTGTGCACTTTTCTTATCCCTTGTCATAACCAGGCAATGTATTTGGTGCTAGAGAGACAAACAAAAATATGAAATGGCCTCAGCCTGCAAATAGCTCATGATCTACTAGGGAAATTAGCTCTGTACACAGTAGCATGTTAATGGTACTCTGTGATAGAATGACTTAAGAGTATGAGTTCTGAAATCAGACTGCCTTGATTTAATTTCTGGTTCTTCCTGTTAATAGCTGTATGACCTTTGGCAAATTATTTAATTCTCCTTTCTGGACTTCAGTTTATTCACTTATGAAGCCCTTCATTTTCATCATGAGAATTAAGTGATATAGTACATTAAAATTTTGAAATAATGCTTGACATACAGGGAACACTCAATGAGCATTAACTACTATTTTGATCATTAGAGCACAATGTGCTATAACAGACTTATGGACAAGAGGCCTTTGGAATGCAAAAAAGAAATTATTTCAATTAGAGGGAATATCTGAAAAATGTTTTACGAAATTTCTAGAGAAAGAGAAAGGTATTCATACAAAGACAATCTGAGATCAGAAGATGGTGGCCAAGTAGGTGGAAATTGATCCCACTTGCTTTTGCCCTGAGTGTGGATATTTAGCTGTTCTTCCAACAAGTGACCTGAGCCATCAATAGAATCTAAGCTGATGTGAATTTTTGAAGCCAAGGAGTACAGATGATGCTTTACACCATCCAGGAAGAGATTTCATAAGTTGAAGGGGAAATGCTTTGTGAGAGGTTCCTGAAGCAGAAGAGAGAACAGACAGAAAATGCAGCTTAGTGGCTCTCTTCTCTCCCAGAGCAGGGCCCTCATCCCCCACATGGAAACCACCAACCCGAACTAGGAGAGACTTGGAAGGATGTACAAAGTCTGGGAGACTCACACACAGTGAGCAGCATGTCCAAAGCTATAGTGCCAACCGAGGGAGTTCCAGACAGAAACTCTATCTCCTAAAACTGTCAGAGGCACTGGCAGGCTGTGGACAGCCCTGACTTAGAGAGATTTTGTGCTTTGGGGGGAGGTACAGTGAGTGGAGAACTGGCCCAGGGCTTGGTGCTGCAGAGTGGGGGCCACATAGAAACTCTTTTAAAAGAGGAGCTGAGGCGAGACTCAGCAGGGACCCTGTACTCATGCACATGTGCAGCAGCTCTGCCAACAAAGAAACTAGAGTGAAAGTGCAGTTCAGTCCCATTGAGTCCAGCAGTTCAGTCCCACGAGTCCAGGAAGAACAGAAAGTGTCATGCTGAAGAGACTGTGGGACCCAACCCATCACAGTTGGTAAACAGGGGGCTGTGCAGAGCTGAGAGGTTAGGCCTAATTTTCCTGTGAGAGTGGAAGGCTGAGGACTGGAAGGCCAGGAGCTGAATGTCTGAGATTCTTGAAGCCAGGCAGGTCCTCTCACAGGCAGGCATGCCCAACCCCTTCCTGAGGGATTGTGGGTTCTGCAGATCAGTGAGACCAGGCTCAGGATCCCACTGCTTGGCAAATATCTATAGAAGAAGGAAGGAGAAGATCTGAAAGTGCCCTTTCTGAACTTCTATCAGACACTACAAGGCATGCTGCTTCCTCGGGTCCTGATCCACTGAAAGCAGTGGAACAGAGAGGTTAGAGATAGGGACAACAAGGAATGTTCAGAGCTTTGCCAGGCCTCATTGTTATACAAAGCTGATGTCAATGCTGACCAAGAAAGAGCTGCCCCTTTTGCACAGATTGGTCCTCACAGGAAACAGAAAACTAATTCACCAGAAACTATGCATTATTGGAAATAATCTGGGACAGACCAAGACCTGTGGTGGAGTGGTGGAGAAATACTCCCACTATCTTCCCTGAAGACTGAACAGTGACCCCCAGGGGTGAGCTAGGGATTCCACTCCCCCAATCACACCAAAGGACCCCTATGGAGGCAGGTAGACATTCTGTTGGCAGTGCTCTGAGTCCTGTGCTGATCAAAAGCCAGCAGAGCAGAACAGTGGGGACCAGCCAAGCTTGAAGGAGACAGCAACAGACTGTGGATAACTTGTAGTCTTGAACAGGCTGCCTAGGGCTAGACAAGGACATCGTCTGAATTACCAGGGGCAGTTCCAGAAAGAGAAGACAGTGGCAAATACTAGACTCTGCTGAGATGAATTCTACTGTCTTCATTATTGCATTTTTTTCTCCTGCATAGCTTGTTAACATTTTTTCTTTTCCTTCAAGTTTATTCCTATTATTACACTATTTTTTAATTTTAGTTTACTTTAGATCTCATATTTTACTCCTCTCTTCTCCTATTCTATTTTGACCCTTTCCTTTTTCTTCTTAGTTCTATTTTAAATTTTATTTTTTCCCTTTCAATGACTTTTTTCTATTCTGCACTCTTACAATTTCTCCTCCCTCAGTCTCTCAAAACTATTTTTCTTGCCATTAGTCATTTCACATTCTATTTATTTTCTTTTAATACCTTTATTCTCTCTCCACCTTTATTAATCTTTTCTTGTTGGTTGTTGATATAGTGATTGTTGTTGCATTTCTTCAATTTTATTCCTGGGTGTTCACTATTTAGTATTTCAAATCACAAATTTTACTGTTCCCCTCTCCTACTCTATTTTGACTTCTGCCTTTCTTTTCATTTTAAATTGCTTTTTTTTTTTTGTTTCTTAGCCTGGTTTTCATTCTTCACTTTTATTTCTTCTCCTTCTATTGTCTCAAAATCACTTTTCCTCTTGTTAGACATGTCATATTTTTTTTCATTTTTTCTTTTTATTCCCTTTTAATCTATATTAGTCTTTGCTCATTTGTTGTTTATATTGCTGTGAAAGGATGTTTTTCAACTTTGTTCTTATTTTTTTAAAATCTCACATTAGCCCTGGCTGGTGTAGCTCAGTGGATTGAGCGCGGGCTGCGGACCAAAGGGTCGCCAGTTTGATTTCCAGTCAGGGCACATGCCTGGGTTGCAGGCCAGGTCCCCAGTGGGGCCATGTAGAAGGCAACCGTACATTGATGTTTCTCTAACTCTCTCCCTCCCTTTCTCTGTCTAAAAATAAATAAAATCTATTAAAAAATCTCACATTATACTCTCCCATTTTCTTACTCCATTTTTCATTCTTCCCTCATTTTTTATTTACAACATAATTTTTCTTTTCTTTCTTTCTTTGCATTGTTTCTATTCCCTATTCTTATTATTTCTCCTCTTCTACCCTCTCAAAGTTATTTTCTTTCCATTAGTCATCTCATATTCATTTTTCCTTTCTTATAACAGTCTTAATCTCTTTACACCTTTGTTAATATTTGCTCATTTGTAGTTGATAGTATGCCCATGGAATATTTTTATGGGTGTGGGTTTTGTGTCCTGGGTTGTTTGTTTTGTTCTAGCAGCACCTGTACAACAGCATAGAAGATGTGGTGGGTTGTGTCACTCTCAGTCAGCCAGTCAGATGGAAGAACCCACCAAAAAATACCCAACAACAAACAAAATAAATCACTGCAAGACAGTCCACATAAATGGCATAAAGGGCAACCTAAGAGCATGCAGCTCAGGAAATCAAATAGGCTACACAACTGAGTCCCACAGGTCTCCTACCACAAGAAATCACTCCACAAAAACAGGGAGTCAAAGAAGCTCAATCTAATATGCAGAAACAAAGAAAGAGTCACCTAAAAAGGGGGAGAAAAAGAAACAACCAAAATCGAGGAGAAAGAAGGAATCCCCAGGAAGAGTGCTAAATGAAATTGAGGCAAGCGAACCATCAGACATAGATTTCAAAATAATAGTTATAAGGATGCTCAAGGAGCTCAGTAAGAACTGCAAGGAACTCTATGAAAGCTACAAGGAACTTACTGGGAACAACATCAACATGAAAAAGACGTAGAAACTATGAATAAGAGGAAGGAGAAAATTAAGAATACAATATTTGAAATGAAGAACACACTAGAAGTAATAAAAATCAGGTTAGATGAAGCAGAGGATCAAATCGGGAAGCTGGAGGACAAGGCAGCATAAAAACTCAGACAAAGCAATGAAATGAAATGACTCAAAAAGATTGCAGACAGTTTAAGGGAGCTGCAAGACAATGTGAAAGATAATAATATTTGTATTATAGGGCTACCAGAAGGGGAAGAAAAGGAGCAAGGGATAGAGAACCTGTCTGAAAAAGTAATAACACAAAAGTTCCCTAACTTAGTAGGGAAAAAGTCATACAAGTCCAGGAAGCACAGAGGGTCCCAGTCAAGATGAACTAAATGAGATCCACTCAAAAGCCCATCATAATTAAAATGGCAAAATTTAAAGACAAAGAGACCATCTTAAAAGCAGAAAGGAAGCCCTGGCTGGTGTACCTCAGTGGATTGAGCGCGGGCCTGCAAACCAGAGGATCGAGGTTCGATTCCCAGTCAGGGCACATGCCTGGGTTGCAGGCCAGTTCCCAGCAGGGGACACATGAGAGGCAACTATACATTGATATTTCTCTCCCTCTCTCCTTCCCTTCCCCTCTAAAAGTAAATAAATAAAAAAAAACAGAAAGGAAGAAAAAGCTAGTAACAAAAAAGGGTACTTCAATAAGGCTATCAGCTGAATTCTCCAAAGAAGTACTACAAGCCAGAAAGGAATGGGAAGAAATATTCCAAATAATGAAAAGCAAAGACTTTCAACTAAGACAACTATAATCAATGAGGCTCTCATTTAAATTGAAGGCAAAATAAGGAGCTCTCCAGACCCCCCCCCCCAAAGGCTAAAAGACCATCCACCAAACAAGCAGTGCAAGAAATGCTAAAGGGACTGCTTTAAAAAGATGAAGAAGGAAAGAGAGAGGGAGGGACACAGGTACAAAAGAAAAAAATGGCAGTAAATAAATACCTGTCAATAATAACCTTAAATGTACATGGGTTATATGCTCCATCAAAAGACATAGGGTAGCTGAATGGATAAGAAAGCATGACCTGCATATATGCTGTCTACAAGAAATCCACCTCAGAACAAGAGATCTACACAGATTGAAAGTGAAGGAATGGGAAAAATATTCTAAGCAAATGGATATGAGAAAAAAAAGTTGGGACAGCAATTTTTATATCAGACAAAATAGACTTCAAAACAAAGGCTATTAATAAGAGACTAAGAAGGTGCTACACACTGCTTAAGCGTTAGGAATAAAACCCTTGTAAACATATAGGCACTCAACATAGAAGCACCTAAATATATAGGGAAAATCTTGGGGGACATCAAGAAAGTTATCAATAGCAATTCAGCATTGTAGGGGATTTAAACACCCCACTATCAACAATGATAGATCTTCCAAACAAAGAATCAACAAAAATATTGTGTCTTTGAATACCACAGTAGATTATATGGACTTAATTGACATATGCAGAACTTTTTAACCCAAAGAAGCTAAATATACATTCCTTTCAAACACACGTGGAACATTTTCAAATATATACCACATGGCAGAACACAAAACAAGACTCAGAAAATTTAAGAAATTTAAAATCATAACAAACATCTTTTCAGATCACAATGGCTTGAAATTAGAAACCAACCTCAAGGAAAAAACAACTCAAAAACATTCAGATACATGGAGACTGATGAGTGGGTTAACATGAGATCAGGGAAGAAATTAAAAAGTACTTGGAAACAAAGGAAAATGAACACACAACAACCCAAAACCTATGGGACACAAGCAAAGGCAGTCCTGAGAGGAAGTTTATAGCAATATAGGCTGATCTAAAGGAGATAGAAAAATTCATATAAATAACCTAGCCATACATCTACAAGACCTAGAGGAACAACAACAAAAAAAGTTCAGAGTGAGTAGAAGAAAGGGAATAATCAAGATAAGAGCAGGATTAAATGACATAGAGATTAACAAAAAAATTCAAAGGGTCAGGAAATCCAGGAGCTGGTTTTTTTAAGAAGTAAAAAAAATCTGACAAGTCTCTAACCAGATTCTACTACTGAAAAAAAAAGAGACAGGACCCAAACAAATAAAATCAACAGTGAAAGAGAAGTTACAACTGATATCACAGAAATACAAAGGACTATAAGGAATAACTATGAACACTATATGTCAAAAAATTGGACAAAATGGGTGAAATTGATGAATTTCTAGAAACATACAATCTTCTCATACTGAATCAAGAAGGAGCAAAAAAATTTGAATACACTAATAATAACTAGTTAAATTGAAGCAATAATTAAAAATGTTCTTGGCATACAAATGCCCTGGACCAGATGACTTCACAGGTGAATTTTACCAAATATTTAAAGAACTAACTCCTATCCTTCTCAAACTGTTCCAAAATATGCAAAATGAGGTAAGACTTTAAAACTCTTTTTTTGAGGCTAGTGTTATTCTAGTTCCAAAACCAGGCAAAGACACAACAGATTGAAAACTACAGGCCAATACCTTTGATGAACACAGATGCTAAAATTCTCAACAAAATATTGGCAATCCAGATCCAGCAATACATAAAAAAGAGCATAAACCATGAACAAGTGAGATTAACTCCAGGGCTGTAGAGGTGGCACAATATTGTGAATCAATAAACATAATACATCATATAAAAATAAAGTACAAAATCACATAATCATATCAACAGATGCTGAAAAAATATTTGATAAAATCCATCATCCATTTATAATAAAAACACTTAGCAAAGATGAAATAGAAGGAGCATATCTCAATATAATAAAGGCTATATATGAAAAACCTATAGCCAACATCATACTCAACAGACAAAAACTAAAAGGTTTCCCCTTTTGGTCACAAAAAAGGCAAATTACTTTCACCACTATTACTCAAAATAATATTGGAAGTTCTAGCCACAGTGATCAGACAAGAAATAGAAATGAAAAGCATCCAAATGGGAATGAAGGAACTAAAACTGTCATTTGCAGACAACATGATAGTGTACATAGAAAACCGTATACTCTTTATGAAAAAAAATTACTCGACCTAATACATGAATTTGGCAAAGTTGTGGTACACAAAGTCAATATTCAGAAATTAATGGCATTTTTGTAAAAAATGAATTATCAGAAAGAGAAACTAATTAAAAAATCCCATTTACTATAGCAACAAGAAAAATAAATTACCTAGGAATAACTTTAACCAAGGAAGTAAAAAAATTGCACTCAGAAAACTATAAAACACTGAAGAAAGAAATTGAGGAAGATGTAAATAACTTGAAGCATATACTATGTTCATGGATTGGAAGAATTAACATCATTAAAGTGTCCATACTACCCAAAGCAATCTATAGATTCAATGCAGTACCTTTTAAAATACCAATGACATATTTCACGAATCTAGAACAAATATTTTGAAAATTTATATGGAACCAAAAAAGACCCCACAATAGCCTCAGCAATCTTGAGAAAGAAGAACAAAGTAGGAAGAGTTACATTACCTGGTATTAAACTATACTACAAGGCCACTGTAATAAAAACAGTCTGGTACTGGCATAGAAACAGACATATAGATGAATGGAGCAGAATAGAGAGCCCCAAAATATACCCCCATCTTTACAGTCAATTAATATTTGCCAAAGGAGGCAAGAACATACAATGGAATCAAGACAGTCTTTTCAATAAATGGTGTTGGGAGAACTGGACTGGTACATAGAAAAAAATGATACTAGATGACCAACTTACACCATACACCAGAATAAATTAAACATGGATAAAAGACTAAAATACAAGTCACAACAGCATAAAAGTCCTAGAAGAAAACGTAGGTAGTAAAATTTCAGATATCCCACATAGCAATAGTTTTGCTTATATATCTCCTTGGGCAAGGGAAATAAAGGAAAGACTAAACAAATGGGACTACATTAAATTAAAAAGTTTCTGCATGGCTGAAGAAACCATCATCAAAATGAAAAGGGAGCCAACCTCATTGATACATCAGACAAGGGTCTGAACTCCAAAATATATAAAGAACCCATCTGACTCAACACCAGGAAGACCAACAATTCAATTATAAAATGGGCAAAGGACCTGAATAGACGCTTCTTCAAGGGGAATATACAGATGGCCCATAGATGTATGAAAGGATGCTCAATCACTAACCATCAGAGAGATACAAATTAAAACCACTATGAGATATTACCTCATAGCAGTCAGAATGGCTATCATTAACAAATCAACAAACAGCAAGTGCTGGCAGGGATGTGGAGAAAAGGGAACCCTAATGCACTGTTGGTGGGAATACAGACTGGTGCAGCCACTGTGGGAAAAAGTATGGGATTAAAAACTAAAAATGGAACTGCCTTTTGATTCAGCAATTCCACTGCTGGGACTACACCCTAAGATCCCTAGTTACCAATTCAAAAAAGCTTATGCACCCCTATGTTCATAGCAGTGCTGTTTACAATAGCCAAGACTTGGAAACAGCCTAAATACCCATCAGTGGATGAATGGATTAAAAAACTGTGGTACATTTACACAATGGAATAATACACAGCTGAAAGAAGAAAGAATTCCTACCATTTGCAACAGCATGGATGGAACTGGAGACTATTATGTTAAGTAAAATAAGCCAGGTGGTGAAAGACAAATGCCATATGATCTCATTTATAAGAAGAATCTAATAAACAAAATAAACTAATGAGCAAAATAGAACCAGAGTCATGGAAACATGGAACAGTCTGACAGTGACTGAAGGGGTGAGTGGAGATGTGCAGTGGTGGAAAGAAAGGGAAGAGAATAGTTAAGGAATGTGTATGAATGACCCATGGACGTGAACAGCAGTGTGGGGATTGACTGTGGGAGTGGGGTGTGGGCTGGGTGGAGGAAGGCAAGAGAGAGGAAAATTGGGACAACTGCAATTGAATAACAATAAAATATTATTTATGCTAGGTGAAATAAGCCAGACAGTGAAAGACAAATACCATATGATCACATCTGTAAGTGGAACCTAATCAACAAAACAAACAAAAGAGAAAAAAAGAACCAAAGACAGGGAAATAAAGAACAAACTGACAGGGACCAGAAGGGACAGGGGACAGGGGAAACCAAGGAAAGAAGGGAAACATGTACAAAGAATCCATGGACAAGGACAATAAGGAGAGGATTGTCTTTGGGAGTGGTAGTGCACTGCGCAGGTGAGATTGGGGGCAGGGGGAATAGAAACGACTGTAACTGAACAAGAATAAAAAATATGCGTAGAAATTAAAAAAGAAACAAAGAGAATCTTTTTCCTTTTTACAGTGTGTATTTGCCTGATGTTTCTATTCTGAATGGTGTGATTACTTTAAAAAAATTTAGCCATAAATTTTTTGACACTCTTCTCATCCATCAAGAGATGAGGTCCGTGATTCCAATTCTTGAATCTAGGGAATGTGATTTCTTCATTTAAGGGTTTGTTTAAAGTGATGCCATGTGTCTTCCAAAGCTGTGTCATATAAGGTCATGTGACTTTTATTTGTTCACCAGGTACTTGCTCTTAAAGTTCTGACTTGCCATTTAAGAAGTTCAACTACTCCTAAAGGCTACCATATTATAAGAAAGCCCTAGCAACATTGGGATCTAAGGTTGAGGTTTGGCTGATGATCTTGGCTGGGCCAAGCCTTCAAGTCATCCCATTTCAGCTACTAAATATACAAATGAAGAAGCTTGGATGACTTCACACTTTCTAATAACCCTTCAGTTACTGTATCTTCCCAACTGAGTTCGCATGTAGACCATAGATAAGCCATGACTACTTTGCCCTGTCTAAATTTATGATCCTAAACTCATGAGATTCACAAAATGGTTGTTTTGGTACTGAGCAGTGGATAACAGAAACAAAGCAGTGACTGAAAAAATGTTTTATATCATCAGCTTTCAGGGCTGTCCAAACTTGAAAGTCTACAACTATATTAATTCTGTCTGTCCAGCTTGGAGAAGCTCAGAAAGTAGCCCTTAAAGGACATTCCTGGAATAAGAGGAAGAGGTCTGAGGGTCAGATACTGGATGCACACTACAAGATATACCAAGCTTAGCCAGGGGTCTGGTATGTGAACAAAGATCTTTCAGAACACAGTAGCTTTTGTGATTTGGTTCTGTTTGTCAAAAATCACATTTATAGGACAAATTAAAAATTAATATCTCGCCCTGGCTGGTGTAGCTCAGTGGATTGAGCATGGGCCTGCGAAGCAAAGGGTCACTGGTTCGGTTCCCAGTCAGGGCACATGCCTGGGTTGCAGGCCAGGTCCCAGTGGGGGATGCGTGAAAGGCAACCACACATTGATGTTTGTTTCTTTCCCACTCTTTCTCCTTCCTTTCTCCTCTCTCTAAAAATAAATAAATAAAATTTAAAAAATTAATATTTCATGCATATTTTTTAAGTCAGTGGTTCTTAAATCTTTTCTCTACTTAATCCTGTTGATATACTTAGGGTAATGTCAATATTTGATTTTAAAAAAGGAGGGAGGTATGAATGGGGAAGGAAAGAAAATATATCTGTGCTACCTTTTGCTCTACAAAGACTGGTTCCTCTGACCACTTTAGGTGGTGTGAACTTACAGTTTTATTTCTTATTGTGGAGGGCAAAATAAATCTGGGAAATTTTAAAACTAGAAAAAACTTTGGTATTATCAAGTGCTGGTGAATACTAGAAGAACATTATTCTGGCTTGTTTTACCTATTTTTAGAAATGAAATTCGAATGGAGGCAAAGGAAAATCCTTACTGTGGAATTAAATACTAAACATAGAGTTAATGATCAAAATTGAATGCCACCTGTTAATAACTGTGTCTCACAAGCATCACCAAAGGGTGATAAAATTAGTGTATAATTATAAAGCAAGACAAAAAATGTCTTTATAGTGGAGAAACATGGCAGAGACCACCTTAACCAAGTGATATAAATTAACCTCATCAGTGATAAGACATGTCAAAATCAACTACTGCCTCAGTATGTGATTGCACTGAAAAGGATATAACATCACTTCATAATTTTTTTGCCAAAAATGCATAATGCATGCAATCAGCAGGAAGCATCATACAAACCCATAACTGGTCAGTACTCTTCAAAAAAGACAAATATTACATAACTTATCCAAATTGGAGGAGACTGAGGAGACATGACAATTAAACACAATGCATATCCTGGATCAGAAAAAAATGTGAACAAAGTCTGTGGATTAATTAATAGCATTATATCAATTATTTTTCCTGGTTCTGGTAATTATACTGTGGTTATGTAAGATGTTAACTTTGGAGAAGCCTGATAGAGGGTATATAGGAAATTTGTATAAAAAAATTTAAAACATAATCTTTTTATTGTGGCAAAATGTACATAATATAATTTTTATTTTAACCAGCTTTAAGTGTATTAAGCATTTAAGTACATTCGCATTGTTGTGCAACCATTACCAGTATATAACTCTAGAACTCATTCGGTGTTTCAAAACTAAACTCTATATCCATTAAATGCTAATTTACCATTCTCTCCTTTCCTCATCCCCTGGCTATCATCACTCTACTTTCTGTCTCTCTGAATTTGAGTACCCTAGGTACTTCATGTAAGTGGAATCATATTATCTTTTCTTTCTGTGACTGGCTTATTTCAATCAGTCAAATATCTTCAAGGGTCACTCATGTGTGTTGAGTGTATTGTCAGAATTACTTTCCTTTTTAATGCTGGACAATATTCCATTATACACACACACACACACACACACACACATATACACTCATGTATTCACATTTATTTATCCATTCAACTGGGTAATTGGGTTTCTTCCACCTTTTGGCTATTATGAATAATGCTGCTATGAACATGGGTGTACCTGTGCACTATATTTGCCACATATTTTTACATCTAGTGTTATATCCCAATTAAAAGTTTAAAAATGTAAAAATATTTTAAAAATTGAACTTGAGTGTACTTAATAGGACTAATTTCAATCCAGAGGCCTCACCATTTCCTATTGCACATAGTGAGGTCACTTTACACAGTTATGTTACCTGCTTCGTTTTATAAGACATTGTGGCTCAGGGAGGGGCAGGACTTGCCCAGTCAAGTGGAGCTTTCAGCAAAAATTCCAGGTCTCCTGACTGTAAATCCAGCACACTTCCCACCACACTGCTTCTCTTGAAGTTTCATACGATAGTATGTCCCACTCTCCTTTAGATTTATGACTATGAATTCAAGAGATTGAAGGCTAAAATTCCTGACAAATATGAGTGTGACTCAATCAATGACTGTCAGGCTTGTAAGTGACATCCCTTGTTCTATGTTGGGACCCAAAGCCTGGGATTCTTTGATTAGAGGCACTCTCTTGGCTGTGGAAGAAATTAAGCTAATTGGTCTTATGGAGCTGAAATTGGAAATTCTGGCAATAAACAGGTAAACTGACTGATCATAGATTTAGAAGATTAACTATAGGCATTGGTTATTTTTCTCAGTCCTCTTTGACACTTGTTTTGAAGTGTAAATCCTATTCAAGAAGCTACTGCCTGAGATTATTGTCCCAGCATGAGTCCCACCATGGGTAGGGAAAAAAGATGCCATGTGACTTTCAGTGGTATAGGGTACTTCCCACCTACATTGACCTCAGTGATGTAAAGCTCATGCATTCCTGTTTCTTAAGATTAATGCTAATCTCACAAATGGAACAGAAACTAAAAACAATCTTTAAGACCCCAAATACTCACCTAACTGATCTAATAAGAAACCTTCCATATATGTCAGCATTTATATATTTTCAAATGTTTTCTCCATTTAAACACACAAGCATGTATGTGTGCACATGCACACCCTCCTTTTCTTCTTTTATACCAACACCTTTTTCTCTTAAGGCAAATATGTATGGTTCCAGAAAGGAGAAAAAAAATGAAGTGACAGAATTTACAGCAAATTGTCAGCTCGAAGGTTCAGTCTGGGTGACATTATAATAATGTTGCTAACTCAGACTTGCTGAGTTTTTAGAAATACTCATTACTCCATAAAATTTTGTGGATCCCAGCAACACTTCTCATTGCCTCTCTTTCATTTTGCTTCCTTTTCCCCGTGATAACCATGGCTCCAAGCTACAGCTCCTTTCTGAACCTGCACATTCCCTTTCCTCAACAGTAGGAAACCCCAGGGAACTGGCAACCAATTGTAAACAGGGAACATGTGTTGAATCCCCCTGGAGCCCATTTTCTGCTTTCCTATAGACTAGAGTTCACTAGAGTTCTTTTCCCTTAAGCAATCCCTGGATGCTCCAGAAGGTCTGTGATCATGTCCCCCACCCCAAATTTTGTGCCGTTATGCATTTACTTGTTTCAGGAGAGCCTGCTGCTACTTACAGAGTCTCAGAAGGGTCTAGAACTATGAACAGTTTAAGACTCTCTAGTTCAGACCCATTTCTTTTCCTTTGGCAACTTTCTTTGCATTTGTTCATTGTTATGGTTTTCAAGTTTAGTTTGGTAGGACATTGGATATCATTCCATGTATAAAGATCTTTATAATTTTATTTTTAAGAGGAGCTTCCGTCAAGAGATTTAAAGAATAAAAACTGGAAAACAGAACAATACATCAAGGATTGAAAGCTGACTCAGCAGATAACTGCTTGTCAATTTCATGTTGTGTTGTGCATTTTACAGATGGACTAGATTCTGCATTTTACTGACATATCTCAAGATGGCCCTTGGTTTCCCTGGAATGCTTGCAATATATTTTTTGAGTGGAGAATTCAACTCTGCAACAAGGATGGGGAAAGGGGGACCTGAGGGGACTCAGGCTTTGCTCTACAGGCCAATTTACAGGCGAATGAGGAAACATACAAACAAGAAAACTATATTGTGCTGAACATGCATATATTGAATGCTTAGTCTCATGGAAGTGTAATTATCTCTGGGAGGGGGTACCACATCTTATAGTCAATTAAATTTCTCAGCTGAGGTTTGCTGACTGGATGGAGTTTTCTAGGGTCAGAAAGAAAGAGAGGAGGTGACTTCTGGCCAAGATGGAGGCACAGGTAGAGAGACCATGCCTCTTAACACAGCCAAAAGAAAGACAACAAAAAATTTAAAACAAAAAATTACCAGAACTTCCAGATAATAGAACTATGTGGAAGTCTGACAACCAAAGAGTTAAAGAAGAAGCATTCATCCAGACCAGTAGGAGGGACGGAGATGGGCAGCCAGGGTGGAGAGGACTTGTGGCAAGGCAGTGGCTTGGAGGCAAGGAGGTCGCTGGAGGAGTGGGTTGTCCTACATAGGTGGGCAGATAAACTGGGAGGAACAACTGAGGAGGGAGACAGACCACACAACCCAGGGTTCCAACAAGGGGAAATAAAGCCTCAAAACCTCTGGTTCAAAAAAATCTGTGGGAGTTGAGGCAGCAAGAAAAACTCCCAGTCTCACAGGACAGTTTATTGGAGAGACCCACAGGGTCCTAGAATGTACACAAAACCACCCACCCAGGAATCAGCACCAAAGGGGCCCAATTTGCTTGTGGGTAGTGGAGGAAGTGACAGAAAGCCAGCCGAGAGCCAAGCAAGTGACATTGTTTCTTCTTGGACCCTTCCCTCACATAAAGTGCCACAAAGCAGCAATGTGGGTTGCCCCACTCTGGCGAACATCTAAGACTCTGCCTTTTACTACACAACAGGTGCACCGATACAAAAAATTATGACCCAAATGAAAGAACAGATCAAATTTCCAGAAAAAATACAACTAAGCTATGAAGAGATAGCCAATCTAGCAGATGCAGAGTTCAAAATACTGATAATCGGGATGCTCACAGAAATGCTTGGGTATGGTTGCAAAATACAGGAAGAAGTGAAGGCTATGCAAAATGAAGTAAAGGAAAATACACAGGGAACCAGCAGTGAAGGGAAGGAAACTGGGGTTGAAATCAATGGTTTGAGAAGAAGGAAGAGATAACCACTAAACCAGAATAGAATGAAGAATCAAGAATTCAAAAAAAAATGAAGAGAGACTTAGGAACCTCTGGGACAATGGTAAACATTCCAACACCTGAATTAAAGGGGTGTCAGAAGGAGAAGAATAACAGCAAGAAATTGAAAACTTATTTGAAAAAATAATGGAGAACTGCCCTAATCTGGCAAAGGAAATAGACTTCTAGGAATTCCAGGAAACTCAGAGTCACAAAGAAGTTGGAACCAAGAAGGGACACACCAAGGCACATCATAATTACATTACCCAAGATTAAAGATAAGGAGAGAATCCTAGAAGCAGCAAGAGAAAAGGAGACAGTTACCTACAAAGGAATTCCCATAAGGCCATCAGCTTATATCTCAAAAGAAACCTTGCAGGCAAGAAGGGTCTGGAAAGAAGTATTTGAAATCATGAAAGGCAAGGAGCTACACCCAGGATTACTCTATCCAGCAAAGCTATCACTTAGAATGGAAGGGCAGATAAAGTGCTTCCCAGATAAGGTCAAGTTAAAGGAGTTCATCATCACCTAGCCCTTATTACATGAAATGTTAAAGAGACTTATCTAAGAAAAAGAAAAAGATAAGAAATAGGAACCGTAAAATGACAACAAACACAACTATCAACAACGAAACCTAAAAAAAAAAAAAGCAAATTCAGCAAGCAATTAGAACTTGAACATATTCACAGAAATAGAGATCATATAGAGGGTTATTAATGGGGAGAGAGAGGGGGAGAATAGGGAAAAGGTATAGGGAATAGGAAGCATAAATTGTACGTACAAAATAGACAGGGGGAGGTTAAGAATAGTATGGGAAATGGATATGCCAAAGAACTTATATGTATGACATATGGACATGAACTAAGGTGGGTGAATGATAGTGGGTGGGGGTACAGGGTGGAGGGGAATTAAGGGGAGAAAGAAATGGGACAACTGTAATAATATAATTAATAAAATATATTTTTAAAAAGACAAGAGAATTAAGAGAGTTAGGAAAGGTGGTACCAAAGACATAGTCCTACCTGTATTACAACCATGCCTTAGCCTGAATAATCTCTTGCTTGTAGATTCTAAGTGCTCATGTATCCCTCAACCAAAAATTTTCCTTTTTAAAGCTGGGACCTAGCATCACACATTTCAGCTATTTGAATCCTCTCACTTCTTCCTGTCTTGCTTTAGAAAGAAAGACGGACACACATTGGGTCTGGAGAATTACAGGTAAGGACCATCTCCTCTCCTGCTCAAGACTTCATTCATCTTATGCCTCCACAGGACCACATTAATTGCCTCAGCTGTTAGGCTCTCAGGTAATTCAGAAAAAATCTCAAAGAACATGATTGGTGGCTGTACATAGGATAGACAGATAAACCCAATGAGAGAGTCTGCAGCTCTGAGGGCTAAGGAACCTCAGGGGTCCTCATGAGGTTCCCTAGAATTAGAGACAATTTCTTGGTCACTTGAGTTTTAGTCATGCATCACCATGGTAATGTGTATTACAAACCACCAAGTATCTTAGTAGCTTCAAGAAGGAAACATTAATGTAATTCACATTTTATGGGTCAGAAATTTAGGCTCCATGAATGATTTTTCAGGTCTTTACTGGACTAGTGCATGCATTTGTAGTTAGCTACAGTTTGTCTAGTCAGCTGTGTTTCTGAGAATTGTTGGTTATTAGCTAGGTCACCTCATTTCTCCTCCACATGGTCTATCATCCTCTTGTAGACTTTCCCAGGCTTGTTCTCATGGATGAGGCAGGTTCCAAAAGTAAATTCAATAGTGCAAGAGAGTAAATGGAAATGTGCAAGGCCTTGAGTCTCAGGCTTGAAAGTGGCACGCCATAAATTCTGCCATATTCTTTTGGCCAAAGCAAGTCAAAGGCTAGTTCAGAGTCATAGCAGAGAGGACTGCAAAGTTCCACGGCAATATATGAAGATAATATGGGAGGGTAATAACTGGGCCCTCAATAAGTCAACTTTTCACACTCAGAACATACCAAGAGGCCCACCATGAAGATACCTCACAGACCAACTCCAAGCACATATAAAAGTGCTGGCTGATGTCTTGGAGCTTTCTGATTACCATCTCCTGCCAGAACATAGGGCATGAATGCCAACAATTTCAGATCTGATAGGTGGGATAATTGATGTATGAGCAAAGCCTTAGGATGAGACCACAAACTAGGGTATTGCCAGTTCCCAGTAGAAAACAGCTCAAAGAAGAGATCCATTCACAAATTTACATTGCCACAATATGCTAGGCTCTTCAAAAAACATTATTCCATTTATTGATCACAGTAATTCTACAGATGAGTCTTATCTTCATTTTAAGAATGAACAGGCAGATGTTCAGAGAAGTTTATTTGAACTCATGTTTGACTGACCTTGAAGCCCGCTGTTTCTCCTTCCTTTTGTTCTTCTCAAAATTTCTTTCTTACATAGGACCTAGTTCCCTCAAGGTCAATTACAGGATAGATCTTTCATGTTACTGATATCTATCCAGAGACTACTATTGGTTTTCCTGTATTATGTACAAGGCAAGCTGATCCAGGAAGAGTTCTGATGCTTACAGACAGGTCTGAATGTTAACTTTAGAGCAAAGGAAATAAGAAGCATATCTTACAGCATAATTTTATTTCTTAATTAACTATAACAAAAAAGTGAATGGGTTTAACCTAATACTTAGATTAAACATTTATTTCCATCATAAAATAGAAAACTTATTTTTTTTTTCAGCCAGACCACTGTATCAGCTATGAAGCTACAGATGCCATCCAGGGTGAGGATGGGCCTATTCTGATGGAAAGTCCAATAAAACAAGGTGAGAAACCATACACTTTAGGTTCACGTTGGATCACACCCCCTCCCTGAGATGGGCAGGAACCAACAAGCTTTCCATAGTACAGAGAAAAGTTGCCTTTCACCCAGGCATTTTCTGGCAAACAACCTGAATTTGCTAGTCCACTCTTCAACTGGGAACCCTGTACCTCTTTTGGTTCATACTTTTCAGATTAGATCTTTACATTTTTATTTTTACACTTGTGATTTACTATCAAAGACTGATAGTGACTAATTATTCTAAGTGCTCTGATCATCTGTCTTGTCTTGTTCTCATTGTCATTGTCAGCCAGCTGACTAAATATCCCCAGTCAATACCAGCAGAGCCAATCTAACTCATAGTTAAGTGGACTGTGCACTTCTATTAATGAGGAAATGTTTGTTCCTTATGGGAAAACTCATACATAAGGCTAATTTTGTTTGTAGTATTAAGGATCAAAAGAATTTTAAACTTAAAAAATGAGTTTAAAATTGTTAAGGGAGGTTTAACTAAATCTTCATCATTCAAAATTATTCTGCTATGCCAAAAAGATCATTCTGTCTAGAGACAAACTCGAGAACAGAAAGAGAGGGAGGGAATGTGGACAGGAGGGAGTGTGCAGGGTGGAGGGGAAAGAAGGGGGGGATGGGACAACTGTAATGGCATAATCAATAAAATATATTTAAAAAGAAAATAAAAGCAAGTGTACTTAATAACACATCAGCATTTTCATACTGGAAATATCCTAATGGAATATCTAGCACTATGTTTCACTTTACAGAAGTTGTGATGCTCAGCTGACACCTTCTTGAGGAAAGAACTGTTTTTATCTGAGATAATCCTGTTATGGTTGGTAGACCCTGAAGGCTAAAGGTGCCTTGAACACAAAAAGATCTGCTCTGAGGGAAAGAATTTTCTTCACCCCTGAGACGATGGGTTGCCAAGAAAACTCAGGAGTAGAAAAAAGAAAGGGAAAGGAACTGGTAAGAGGTATGAGGCCCAAAGAGGCTATTGCTCATGCCAGAGTGGTGAGGTTACCAAAGGATTTCTCAAAGCATGTTTTGTGCTTACTTTAAAGTTGTTTGTGCTTTGCAATATAATTTTCCTCCTCAACATTTAATAAAATACATTATAGTTATAAATGCCTTGGGTCAGTGATTAGGGTTTGGTTATTGTGGGGAAATCAGGGTGGTGGCTGAATTTCACACCTGAGTTACAATAGTAAAGAATAGAGATCACATATGTGGGATGAAGACATAAGTTTATTTATTTATTTATTATTGTTCAAGTACAGTTGTCTGCATTTTCCCTCTACCATTTCCCCACCACCACCCCAGCCATCTCCACCTCCCTCCTCTGATTCCACCCCCATTGGTTATGTCCAGGTATCTTTTATAGCCGTTCATGAAATCTCTTCCCCTCTTTCCTCCCATTATCCCCTTCCACCTCTTCTCTGGTTACTGTCAGATTAAGACGTAAGTTTTTAACTGGGAAGTTTTAGTGTAATCAGAAAATTGGACCCAGAAGTGAGATAAGGCCAATGTCCACACTCAGAATTTATAAGAATGTGGGGGTAGGGGCTTGGGATTTCTAGAGGGCTCATTAAGGACAGTAGGTGGAGGGTTGAGTAGGTCTTATCTAGCTCCCAAGGGCCCAGGCATTTCTGGTTGATCCCTGAATTGTATGGATAAGAAAAGCATGTTTCTGAAAGTTAAATAATTTGATCAAGGTCACGCTGTTCTATAATGGCAGGGTGAGACAAAACTTCATGTTTGTTGTGAAAGTTTACCCTCTCTCAGTTTCATAAAAAGACCTGAGTATTAGTTTTGAGTCAATATACTCTTGTTTTATAGTAATTTAAAAAATATTTAATTAATTTATTTTTAGAGAAGGTAAGAAAGGGGAAACATCAATGTGTGGTTGCCTCTTGTGCACCCCTTATTGGGGACCTGGCTTGCAACCCAGGTATGTGCTGTGACTGGGAATCAAACCAATGACCCTTTGTTTCACAGACCAGCACTCAATCTACTGAGCCAAAACAGCCAGGGCAACTTTGTAGTAATTTTTATTTTCAAATAATTTTAGAATGACAGAAAAGTTTAAAGAACAAGGCAAAGAACTTTCATAGGACCTTAACCCAGAATACTCAATCATTAACACTTTACTGCATTATCTTTATCACTTTATACATTTAAGTATATTAATTTTGCTGAACTTTTTTAGTGTAGCTTGGTGGTATTTGTGTTTCCTAAGAACTTGGGATTACAAGTATCAAAATCAAAAGATTAATATTAATATAATACTATTTTCTAACTACAGACCTACAGACATCATTTTGCCAGTTTTCTTAATAATATTCTTTATAATAAAAGATCAATGTGCCAAAGCTCAGTGCAGGATTACATGTTGCATATAGTTGTCATTTCCCTTTTGATATGTAATAGTTTCTAAGTTTGCCTGTCTTTGTCTTTCATAGTCCTAGTACTTTTTAAGAGTAGAGGGCACTTATTTTGTAGAATGCCTTTTAATTGGGAATTGTCCAGTATTTTATCATTATTAAATTGGAGTTATACATTTTTGAGAGGAATGTCACATGTCCTGATATATACACCTTGATCCATTGTGTAGCTTTTAAAATGCAATTACCAAGAGGAGAGTACAAACTAAACATTCTGATTTCACTTACCATGGTGATCTAAAAGAGACCACAGTTGTAGGCATAAATGGAGCATTCAAGTATGAGAATACTGAATAACCTAAAAATACAACCTATACCAACAATGTGCAAGTGAAATTTAAAATAAAAAATGCAATACCATTTACATTAGCACCATCTTCAAACTAAATAATTAGGTAGGTATACATCTAACAAAATATGTAGGAGATCTACATGAGGCATACTACAAAATTCAGAAGAATGAGATCACAGAACTATGTAAACTGTACTCATTGTTCATAGATAGGAAGACTCAATATTGCCAAAAATGTCAATTCTTCTCAAACCAATTTATAGATTCAATGAAATCCCAACTTCAAGACATACTGTAAAGCTACAGTAATCAAAGCAATGTAATATTGGTGAAAGAATAGACAAATAAGTCAATAAGAAAGGACAGAGAACCCAGGAAAAGATCCATATAAATATAATCTACTGATCTTTGACAGAAGAGCAAAAGTAAAATAATGGAGCAGAGATAGTTTCTTTAACAAACAATGCTGGAACAAGTGCATATCCACATGCAAAAAAATGAATCTAGACACAGACCTTATACTCACAAAAATTAACTCAAAATGAACCATAGGCCTAAATATAAAACTATATTAGTTTTATAGGCAAAACTATAAAACTTTTACAAGATAACATAAAAGTAAATCTAGATGACATTGGGTGTATTGATGCCTTCTAAATAACACTAAAGATGCAATTCATGAAAAATAATGGATAATCTGGACTTCATTAAAATTTAAAACTTCTGCTCTATGAAAGACAATATAAAGAGGATTAGAAAACAAGTCACAGACTGGGAGAAAATATTTGCAGAAGGCACATGAATGACTATTATCTCAAATCTACAAGAAATTCATAATTCATAAAGAAACAAAAATCCCAATTAAAAAATGGGCCAAAGACCTTAACAGGCACCTCACAAATGAAGACATACAGATACAAACAAGCATATGAAGAGTTAGTCCACATCAAATATCATTAGTAATTGGAAATTAAAGCAACAATGAGATATTACTACATATATATCAGAATGGCCAAAATCTGGAACACTGACAACACTGAATGCTGGTGAGAAGGTAGAACAACAGGAAATCTATCATTGGTGGAAATGCAAAATGACATAGCCAGTTTGGAAGACAGTTTGGTGGTTTCTTACAAAACTGAACGTACCTTACCATACAATCTAGCTATTGAACTCCTTGGTATTTAGTCAAAGGAGTTGAAAACTTATGTTAACACCTACAAAACAGTTGCACATGAATGTTTATGGAAGCTTTTTTCATCATTTCTGAAACTTGAAAGCTGATAAAATGTCTTTCAGTAGGTAAGTGAATAAATAAACTGTGGTACATTCAGATAATGGAATATCATTCAGTGTTAAAAAGAAATGATCTCTCAAGTCATAAAAAGACATGGGTGAAATTTAAATGCATATTATTAAGTGGAAGAAGCCAACCTGAAAAGGCTGTTCTGTTATAGGATTCCAACTACCTGGCATTCTTAAAAAGGTAAAACTATGCACACAATAAAAGGTCAGTGTTTGCAAAGACTGTGGGGAGGGAGAAATGAACAGGCAGAGTACAGAGGATTTGGGGAGCAGTCAAAATACTTTGCATGATATTATAATGGTGAAAATAGTTCATTATAGTTTTGTCCATATCCATAGAATTTACAACACAAAGAGTAAACTTTAAGGTAAGCTATGAATTTTGAGTGATTATGATGTGTCAATGCAGGTTCATCCTTAGCAAAAAATGTATCATTATAATGAATAATGTTAATAATGGGGGAGGATATGCAGATGTAGGGACAGGGTTATGTGGGGAATCTCTGTACCTTCCTCTCAATTTTGTTGTAAACTTAAAACTGCTTCAAAAATAGTTTTAAAAAAATCATATACTGCTGGAACTAATAAACGAATTTGGCAAAACAACGGGATACAAAGTCAATATCCAGAAATCAAAGGCATTTCTGTATACCAACAATAAATCAGCAGAAGCAGAAATGAGGAAAAAAATCCCATTCGATATAGCAAAAACAAAAATAAAATATCTGGGAACAAACCTAACCAAGGAAGTAAAAGACCTGTATGCAGAAAACTACACAACACTGAAGAAAGAAATCAAGGAAGACACAAATAAATGGAAACATGTACCGTGTTCATGGATTGGAAGAATTAACATCATCAAAATGTCCATACTACCCAAAGCAATTTACAGATTCAATGCAGTACCTATTAAAGTACCAATGACATATTTCACAGACACAGAAAAACACTTCAAAAATTTATATGGAACCATAAAAGACCCCGAATAGCAGCTGCAATTTTGAGAAAGAAGAACAAAGTAGGAGGGGGGCGGGCAGGATTGGGAATATAAAACAGAAACCTGTACTTGAACAAGAATTAAATAAAAATTATATTTAAAAAAAGTAGGAGGGATCATAATACCTGATATCAAACTGTATTCCAAGGTCACTGTAACCAAAACAGCCTGGTTCTGGCATAAAAACAGGCACATAGACCAATGGAATAGAACAGAGAGCCCAGAAATAAACCCAACTCTCTACAGTCAATTAATATTCGACAAAGGGGGCAATAACATAAAATGGAGTAAAGACAGCCTTTTCAACAAATGGTGTTGGGAGAACTGGACAGCTACATGCACAAAAATGAAACTTGAGCACCAACTTACACCATACACCAAAATAAATTCAAGGTGGATAAAAGACTTAAATATAAGCCGTGAAACCATTAAAGCCCTAGAGGAGAGCATTGGCAAGAAAATCTCAGATATTTCACGCAGCAATATTTTTAATGATACGTCCCCTAGAGCAAGGGATATAAAGGAAAGAATAAACAAATGGGATCTCATCAAAATTAAAAGCTTCTGCATGGCTAAGGAAAACAGTATCAAGATACAAAGAGAAGCAATAGCTTGGGAAAACATATTTGCCAATGATACCTCAGACAAAGGTTTAATCTCCAAAATATACAAAGAATCCACTCGACTCGACTCAAAGAAGACAAGCAACCTGATTAAAAAATGGACAGAGGACTTGAACAGACATTTCTCCAAGGAGGACATACAGAGGATCCAGAGACACATGAAAAGATGCTCGATATCACTAGCTATCAGAGAGATGCAAATTAAAACCACAATGAAATACCACTTAACACCAGTCAGATTGGCTATCATAAACAAAGAAACAAACAACAAGTGCTGGAGAGGTTGTGGGGAAAAGGGGACTCTAGTTCATTGTTGGTGGGATTGCAGACTGGTACAACCACTATGGAAAATAGTATGGAATTTTCTAAGAAAACTAAAAATGAATGTGCCTTTTGACCCAGGAATTCCACTATTAGGAGTATATCCTAAGAACCCTGAAACACCAATCCAAAAGAACCTATGCACCCCAATGTTCATAGCAGCACAATTCACGATAGCCAAGAGTTGGAAGCAACCTAGATGCCCATTGGTAAATGACTGGATCAAAAAACTATGGTACATTTACACAATGGAATTCTATGCTGCAGAAAGGAAGAAGGAACTACTACCCTTTGCAACATCACGGCTGGAACTGGAAAGCATTATGCTGCGCGAAATAAGCCAGGCAGTGAAAGACAAATACCATATGATATCACCATTAACAAGAATCTAAACAACAAAACAAACAAGCAAGCAAAATATGACCAATGACACTCAAATACGGAACAGGCTGACAGGGTCCAGAGGGGAGAGGGGAGAGAATCATAGGGGAAAAGGGGATGGACTCACATGAACAAGTATAAAGGACACATGGACAATAACTAAGGGTGGGGGGCGGAAATGGGAGGGAGGTGGGGAGCATGGAGTGGGGGGCGGGCAGGGTTGGGAATATAAGACAGAAAGCTGTACTTGAACAAGAAGTAAATAAAAAAATTATTTTAAAAAATCGTATAGCTTACTTTAGTGAATTCCAGTAGCTATAATTACCAAAATAGGAAACAACATGTTGGTAACATAGATTATGTGGCTTTTTGAAAAATTAATTTTAATTATTACTTTTACTTATTCTCATCATTCTTTTTCTTTTAATTTTTTAGGGGACATTGGTGGGCAGTAAAGAAAATGGGGATAAAGAGCTGGACATTTGGAAAAAACCCAATGACTTAAAAATTATACCAGAATATAATAATTAAAACTACTAAATGAGAAGGCATTTGATTAGCAGAGTGCCATATGGATGCACAAAAAATGATATGCTATCTCATAGAAATCAATTAATGAGAAATAGCACCAGGCTATTCCATACAGGAGGCATACAAGCCACATTGTTTAGATGAAGAAAGTAAATATGATTTCACTAGAGGGGTGGAAGGCTTGACAGCTCCTCTGAAAAGATGCTGCTCAGGCAGCAAAAGAGCCTGACTGTATGATCCTTCAGCTCCTCTATCAAAAGCTCTGCATTGAGGATGTCATTTCTTTCAGTAACCACATGTGACAGAGGATATTATCTAGCCTCAAGTTGTCAGGGCATGTTTTAAAGTTAGCCTGGTCTGAGAAGGTCCTTTTTGTGTAGAACTAGAGATCAATTGCTAGAATTTCCCCCACTCCAACTCATAAAATAGGTGTTTGTTTAAAAAAAAAGGAAAGAAAAAAAAAGCTGGATGGAGACATCAGATCAGGTGAAGTGTTATAAACTGGCTTGGAGAATTTATAATGTGCTTTTCTTTGCACATAAATCTAAATATGTCATTTTTATGTTTGCAGAACCCATCATTTTCAATGTGCTTTATCTCTGTAGGGCTCAATAAAAATGTGTTATAATAAAATACGAATGCATGACTGAACATTCCTCTGGAATTAATAAGTTGAAAGGGTGGGGATTATTAGCTATTTGAAGGGAGGCCATGAGGAATAGTGAAAGTCACTGACCTAACTAACAATTGGAACATCTGGCTCTAAGCCTACCTTACCCATTCTTAAGCCAGCCCTAAGAAGTTGTCCTCTGTGAATACAATCAACTTCTGTGATTCTAAGAGGTGCTCTTTCCTATGACCAGAAGCACAACAATGTGGAAGAGCTTGGGCTGTTCATGATTTTTTGCTATTGTAGAACTTAATAGTACACAGTGGGATTCACACTATTATTTAATCCCAAGAAGTAGACAATGGATTTGGATTAAGTCTAAAATAATAACCAGGTAATGCAACAGGTGGAGGGTACTTGACTCGTCCTCACTCACAAAGAGTTCCTTTTTAGCCGCAGACAAACTTTCCATACATAGTCCCTGATATCTTCGAGTAATAGGGAATAATCTACTTTCAGATATGCTGAGATGACTATGATACACTACTGTCTTGGCTTTTTTTCTTCTAATTTAGAGTGTCTGTTTTTAGATTTGTGCATTTGTCTGTTGGGGGAGTAAGTAGGAAGCATTTAATTATTTTGTTCTTAGCTGGAATTAATTTGGTGGATAGAACTGGCTGCCTCTACCAGCCATTCACTGAGGATTCAAAGACAGTAATTAAGCCATTAGTACCTCTAATGTCATTGGCCAGTGGCAATGAAATCAAACACACATAACCTGACTCCATAGTAGCATCAGCTATTAAAATCAGCTACTTATACCCAGGACATGAATGAGTCTGTAGGACAAAGGAGCCAAGCTGGCAGATCTAGTCACCTCCCATTCACTATTAGCTCAATTTGTAATCCTAGGGTTTCCTGTGTATGGCTGTTCTGTTATATTTTCCAAGTACCCTTCAGTACCCCTTCCACCTACCCACAAAAGCCAAACTGTTCATATGGTATGAGTGACTCCTCCCAAAATTACCAGTTTACTTCTTTGGCTTCATCTCCCAGTTACTTTCCAAATGTAGCCAGGCAAAACTACTTGCAACCCTGAGATTCCAGTGTACTTTGTTGCATGTGCTGTGCAATCCTCTAGAAAATCCTTTTTTCTTTTTATCTGTTGAAATTGTGAGCCTCAATCTAATTCACCTCAGTTTGACATTGCCTGTCATGTGAAGACTTCCCTTTTGCTAGCAATTATTACCTCATGTGTACTATATCATAAATCTTTCACAAAACCTTATTTCCAGTACTTTAGTTGTTTACAAAGAACATTCCTATTGCTCTGTAATTTCTGTATTTTATCAAATTTATGTCCTCTATGTAACAATTTGATGCCCTGCTTTTTTTCCCTTGGTGTACCTGAGAGGTCACCTGTAAATAGTACCTACACATGCCAAAGTCCTCATGCACTCCTCTGCCTGAGGTTGTTCTCTGACCTGGAAGCATGAATAATCTCTTTGAGTGAGGAAAAAGTACCAGGGATTTGATACTCTTCTGGTGTAATCCTCAACCAAGGAAGAATGAAAGCTGGTGGCTAAATGTTCCAGCTTCTCCACGGTTTGATGAGACAACTCAGAGATGCCATAACTCTGAGAGTCTCAGTAGTACAATATAATGGTCTGCATTTTGTTTATATATGTCTGTATTAATTCCCTTGGTTAGTTCTTTTCCACACTGACTCTGAGCTTGGCCTGATGCCTTGCTTTTGCCAATGGGACTTTGTATATCATACAAAAATTTTTAAAGTGCTTGCACATTGGGACTTGACCTCTCATCAGCATTTTGAAATATTTCTTAGACCAATGGGATTGAAACCCAGTTGTCTGCTTGTTCCAAATTCATGTTTCTATGACTAACATCATACTTGCATATTGAATGTACATATTTGTTGAATGAACTGAATATTCTTCTGCTTTTTTCATTTCTTCTGGTATGACTGTAGCTTCTCCTACTTTCTTTGTCCATTGGTTTCAAACTCCTATAAATTTTCCTTAGTCCTTTCCTCCTTTCCAGTTAATGGCCAAGATAGTTTGTTTCTGACTTTAGTTGCTGAGTCCAAATTTGGGTTCATGCCAAACCTCACTGAAGATGCAACTCTCCAAGGTTCTCTTCAGCCTGATTTTTCCCCACCCCCCAAACATAGTGCCTCTCTTAGACCTCAAGAGATTAAGAACAGCTTCTTTCCCATTCTTTTGGCCACCTCTTAGACTGCAAGGTCTCCCTGGGTCTCCTATTATTAGCTGGCCTTCCCTAGAAAAATAGTCAGCAGGAACTGACAAGAACTGACTCTTGGATGCCAACTCCCTTGTGTTTGAACTTTCATCATCTTTAAAGAGAATTGATAGCCTTCTAATGAAATTTATATTTCCCCCCTTACACAGTAGAGAACAAGCTAAGGGCAAGGAAAGACAGTATTTGTGGGTCACCTTATTCTCCTTTGTCACTTAATTTCCTATTAAGTCACAGAATTTTAAGCTACTAATGACAATAAAATAATTGAAGTCATTTAACACAGGCACAAATTAGAAGATTTATAGAACCTTTTCTATCATCCTTGGTCTTCCTAATTGCAGTATCTCATAGCCCATTTATGTGCTATTTAGTGATGATAATGCTAAGAATTTACATTTTTTCTTATCTTTTATGGTGATATTTATTGAGTGCTTACTGTAATAAATATACAGCATTATGATAGCACCTTACATAGTTATCACAATATTAATGACTACATTCCCCGTGCAGTCCCATGTCTATTTTGTAACTACCAATTTGTACTTAATCTCTTTACATTTTTCATCAATTTCCCCAAGCCCCCTCTCCTCTGGCAACCATCAGTCTGTTTGCTGTATCTATGGCTTTATTTCAATTCTATTTATTCAATTATGTTGCTCTTAAGAGCCCATAAGTATGTGAAATCATATGGTATTTGTCTCTCTCTCTCTGACTTACTTCACTTGGCATAATATACTCTAACTCCATCCACAATACCACAAATGGTAAAATTTCATCCTTTTTATGGACTAGTAGTATTCCATTGTATGTTTTCTTCCAGGAGTTTTATGATTCTTAGTCTTATATTTAAGACTTTAATTTATTTTGAGTTTATTCTTGTATACAGTGTAGGAATGTGGTCTAGTTTTAAATTTAATTTTTTACCTGTCCGATTTTTCCGATACCTTTTATTGAATAGACTGTCTTTACTTCATTTTAAGTTTTTACCTCTTTTGTCAAATATTAATTGACCATATAAGTGTGAGTTTATTTCTGTGCTATCTATTCTGTTCTGTTGATCTATATGTCTATTTTTATGCCAATACTGTACCATTTGGATTACTATAGTCTTGTAGAATAGTTTGATATTTAGTAGGGTGATGCATCCAATGTTGCTTTTCTTTCCCAAAATAGCTTTGGTTATTTGGGCTCTTTCACGCTTCCATATAAATTTTAGAATTACTTGTTGTAGTCTGTAAAAATGTCATTAGTATTATGATAGGAATTACTTTGAATCTGTATATTGCTTAGTGTAGTATGGACATTTTAATTATGTTAATTCTTCCTACTCATGGGCATGGTATGATTATGCTTATTTCTATTATCTTCAATTTCTTTATTCAGTCTGTAATAATTTTTTGTGTACAATTATTTTACCTCCATGGTTAAATTTATTTCAAGGTATTTTTGATGCAGTTATAAATGGGATTGTTTTCTTAGTTTCTCTTTCTGATAGTTCATTAATGGTGTATAAAAATGCAACATATTCTGAATATGTATTTTTGTATCTTGCTAATTTACTAAATTTATTGATCAGTTTTTAAAATGTAATTGTTGTTCAAGTACAGTTTTCTTTAACACCCATCCTAGCCCATTCTCCCAAGTGCTCCCCACCTCCCTCTCATTTCCACCCCCCTTAGTTGTTGTCCATGTGTCTTTTATACTAGTTCCTGTAAATCCTCCCCTTTTTCCCCCTGAAATGCACTCCCTTCTCCCCTCTGGTCACTGTACTTTCAGGGATCATTTCTATAGTTCATTATTGATCAGTTTTGATAGTTATATTTTTTTGTGTGGAATCTTTAGGGTTTTCTATATACAGCATCATGTCATCTGCAAATAATGACAGATTTACTCTTTCTTTTTTAATTTGGATGCCTTTTCTTTTTTCTTTTTTTATTGCTGTGACTAGGACTTCTAGTAAATCATGTAGGTAAGAGTGGTGGAAGTGGGCTTTTTTTGTCTTTTCCTGATCTCAAGGGAAACACTTTCAGTTTTTCTCTGTTGAGTATGATGTTATTTGTGGGTTTGTCATATATGGCCTTTATTATGTTGAAGTATGTTCCCTCTATTCCCACTTCACTGAGAGGTTTTGTCATAAATGGGTGCTGGATTTGTGAAATGCTTTTATGCACCTATCAATGCATGACTTTTACTCTTCATTTCTTCTATGATGTATCACATTAATTGATTTGTGGACATTGTACCAATCTTTCATCCCAGGAATAAATCTCACTTGATCATTATGTATGACCTTTTACATGTATTGCTGAATTTGGTTTGCTAATATTTTGTCGAAGATTTTTACATCTATGTTCATCAGGGATATTGGCCTATAATTTTCTTTCTTTGTGGTATCTTTAACTGGTTTTAGAATTGGGATAATGTTGGCCTGATAAAATGAGCTCAAGAGTCTTCCCTCCTCTTGAATTTTTAGAATAGTTTGAGAAGGATAGGTGTTAGCTCATCTTTGAATTTTTGGTAAAATTCTCCTATGAAGCCACCTGGTCCAGGGCTTTAGTTTGTTGGGAGTTTTTTTTATTACTACTTCAATTTCACTAGCTGTAATCTGTTTATTCAGATTTTCTGATTCTTCCTGATACAGTTTTGGAAGACTGTGTGTTTATAGAAATTTATCCATTTTGTTCAGGTTGCTCAATTTGTTGGCATATAATTGTTTAAAATATTTTCTTACAATCCTATGTATTTCTTCAGTGTCAGTTGTTATTTCTCCTCTTCCATTTCTGATTTTATTCATTTGTGTCCCTTCTCCTTTTTTCTTGTTATGTCTGGTTAAATGTTCATCAATCTTGTTTATCTTTTCAAAGAACCAGCTTTTGATTTCATTGACCTATTGTATTTTCTTTACTGTTTTGTTTTTTTCACTCTGATATTTATTATTTTCCTTCTTCTGTGCACATTGTGCTTTGTTTGTTGTTCTTTTTCTAGTTCCCATAGGTGTTTATTTGAAATTTTTCTTGGTTTTTTTTTTGAGTTAGGTTGTATGGTATGAATTTGTCTTAGGACTCCTTTAGTTGTTTCCCATAGATTTGGGGTTGTATTTTTATTTTCATTTGTCTCAAGGTATTTTTTTGATTTCTTCTGTGAGCTCATTGCTAACCCATTTGTTATTTAATAACATGTTATTTAGCTTTCAAGTGTTTGTGTGTTTTTCAGGTTTTTTTTCCTAGTAATTGATTTCTAGTTTCATACCATTGTGGTAAGAGAAGTTGCTCGATATAACTTCAATCTTCTTAAATATTGAGAATTTTTTGCATGTCGTAACATGTGATTTATCCTATAAAATATTCCATGTGCACTTAAAAATGTATGTGGGGTACATTTTGGGGTAAAATTCCCTAAAAATAATAATTAAATACATCTGGTCTAATGTGTCATTTAAGGCCTCTGTTTTCTCATTGATTCTTTTTCTGGAAGATCTATTCATTGATGTCACTGAGTATTAAAATCTCCTACAATGTCTGTATTACTTTTAACCTCTCTTTTTATATCCATCAAGATTTGTTGTACGTATTTAGGTGCTGCTATGTTGGATGTATAAATGGTTACAAGGGTTATACTCTTTTGTTGGATCCCTTTAGTGTTCTTCTTTGTCCCTTACTATATAGTCTTTGTTTCAAAATCTATTTTGTCAGATATCAGTATTGCTATCCAAGGTTTTCTTCATTTCCATTTGTATAAAATACTGTTTTCCATTCTTTACTTTCAGTCTGGGTGTGTCTTTTGTTCAGAAGTTTGTCTCTTGCAGACAGTATATATATGAGTCTCATTTACCTATACATTCAGCTATCCTAGTTTTTTGATTGGAACATTGAATCCACTAACTTTTAAAATGATTATTTATGAGTACATATTTATTGCTATTTTATTTATTATAGTTATGTTCTCTTTTTTCTTTTTATAGAAGTCTCTTCAATGTTTCTTGTAATACTAGTTTGTTGGTGAATACTGGTTTATTGTAACTAGCATCAGGATAATGCTGACATTGTAAAATGAGTTTGGGAGTCTTCTCTCCTCTTGAAATTTTTTGAAATAATTTGAGAATAATAGGTGCTAATTCTTATTTGAATGTATAGTAAAATTCAATTGTGAAGTCATCCATTTCAGAACTTCAGTTTGTCTGTTTTTTTCCTGTTTTGACCTCATTAGTTCTAATTGGTCTATTCAGATTTTCTGTTTCTTCTTGGTTCAGTTTTGATGATAAACTCTTTGGCGTTTTTCTCTCCCTCTGAGGTCTTTTTTTCCCTTTCAATTTGTAAATGATACTATTGCTGGGTAGAGTAATCTTGGTTGTAGGTCCTTGCTTTTCATCATTTTGAATATTCTATGCCAATGCTTTCTAGTCTAAAATGTTTCAGTTGAAAAATTAGCTGACAGTCTTATGGGAGCTCCCTTGTAGTAACTGTTTCTCTTGCTGCTTTTAAGATTCTCTTTGTGCCATTAATTTTTGACATTTTAATTATGATGTATCTGGGTTTGGGCCTCTTTAGGTTCATCTTGTTTGGTACTTTCTGCACGTTCTGGACTTTTGTGTCTTATATCTTCACCAGGTTAGTAAATGTTTTGGCTATTATTTTTTTTCCAGCAGATTCTCAGTCCCTTGCTCTCTCTCTTCTTCTTATGGTACCCCTATGATGTAAATGTTTTTATGCTTGCTTTTGTCCCAGAGGTACCTTAAACTATCTTCATTTTCAAATATTTTTTCTTCTTGTTACTTTGGGTCTTTTTGACTACATTGTCTTTCAAATTGCTGATTCTATCATCTGCTTTATCTAATACATTATTGATTCCTTCTAGTGTATTAATTTCAACTATTATATTCTACATTTCAGAGTGGTTCATTTTTTCTATGGTTTCTACATCATTTTTTATGCTTACTCTCTCTTACTTGAGGTTTTCACTGAATTCATGTATTTTTTCCCCTACGTTTCTTTAGCATTCTTATAACCATTGTTTCAAACTCTGTGTCTGATAGATGCTTGCCTCCATTTCATGTAGGTCTTTTCTGGGTATTTCTCCTGTTCTTTCACTTGGGAAAAGTTTCTATGTATCCCCATTTGGTTGCCTATATGTATTTGTTTTTGTGTATTAGGTAGATCTGCTATATCTGCTACTGTTGGTATGGTAGGCTTATGTAGTAGGTGTCCTGTGGGGCTCAGTGGTGCAATCTCCCTTATCACCTAAGATAGGTGCTCCATAAATGTCCCTTTGGTGGGTTATGTGAGCTTTTCTGTTATAGTTGAAACCTAATTGCTATTGGCCTATCTGTGGGTGCAGTTAACCATTGGGCTGGTTGACTACGAGGATCAACTCAATCACCGTGTACAATGTGGAATTTGTCCTAGCATTTTCTGGTTCCTGACTATATCTCTTTGACTGTGCAGCTTGTGGAGCTAACTGGGTCATTCTTTAGTGTGGTTTGAAGCCTACCACTTGGTGTGTTGGTTCTGGGCCTCTTAGGAAAGACTCTGGTGCAGTTTTTTGTGAGACGTAGTTTGCTGTGAGTCACAGCCTGTGACCAGCCCTAGGCTACATGTTTTGAACTACAAAGCAATCCATAGTTTGTGGCTGCCTTTGCTGGGCCTTGGTCTGTGTGTGTGGTGCCAAGCTGTGTACGAAGGTCAGCTTCCACAAACACTAAGACTAGGAATGGGTCAGCAAAAGGCCCAAGGCACCCCAGAATCCACCTCTAACTGCCAGATGCCTGTTAGGCTCAGTCAACAAAAGAGCCTCTGGTGGTTATACAAGTTGCTTTTTGTAGGTACTGAGTGAACCCTGAGGTATAATGAGCGGTGTTTACAGATTCAAATTTGGTACCAGTGCTGGATCTGAGGCCACTCACCAAAAGTGTCAGTGCACATCAAAGCCAACAACCACCTACTTGGCACTTGTGAGCCTTTGTGGTGAGGTGAGGTCTCGGCAAGTCATGAGGATAAGGCCAGGAGAGTATATTATTTTAAAACAGACTGAGATTTTAGTGTGTGTTGCAGGACAGGGGTGGCGGGGGGGGGGGGGAGGTATCTGCAAAGGAATAGTGGTGCCAGTTTGGTGTGTGAGGGAAAAATGTCCCTCTCTCTAGACCACAACCCAGTCTCTCCCTTTGTGTCTCTGATGCCCCTCGAGTTTGCCCAGACATCCTAGAGAGTCTTCCAAGAATGTATGCACCCTAATCCCAGGCTGGCCACAGTCAGCAGACTCCTCTGCAGGGTGTGAGCTTGTCAGGGTGGGACCAGAGGGAATCTGGCAGATAGAGCTAGTGCATTCCCTTAGGTTGATGCTGTATGGATGGGGGTGCTTAACCTAGTAAAGATGACATTTGTGGACAGTATGGGAGAGGAATTCAGAACAGGGAGCTATCCCTTCAGCCCTCTTCCTAAAGCCACACAACTCAGTCTCTCCCTGCATAACTCTAAGCTGTTCTGGGTCATCTTTTCTTTACCAGAGCCCAGGGTGAGTGAACATGAATGAGGTTTTGTGCTGATGCTCTTTAAGAAGGCACCTGGGTTTCTAGAAAACTCTAGAAAGTCTAGAAAGACTCTAGACTTTCTCTCCCTAGAAGACAAAATCCCTGATGACTTTCATAGCCATATGTTATATGAGCTCCTCTTACCAGCTCTGGTGTTCCAGGTTGGGGAGCCCAGAATGGGTTTGGGACCCCTACAACTCTGGGGGAGATATAGCTGAGGTATCTCTCCAATTTTCAACCACTACATGTGAGGATAGGGCCAGCCCTTTTCATATCTCCACCCTTCTTACCAATCTTGATACAGTTTCTTCTGTAAATCCTCAATTATAGGACTATTCAGACAGTCTTCAGTTGGTCATTTAGGTTGTTTGTTCTATATATAATTTAATTCTTGTTTTGTCCTAAGAGAAGGTGAATGTCAATTCCACCTACTCTAACATCATATTGGATTCCTTTTAAAATATAAATATCTATTCTAGCTTTTACCGAGTATAAATTAAGTAGGTTGTTGTTGATGTGGAATTCATAAACTTATGAGAACCTTTGCTTAGAACACTGGGATTAATAAAAACTTTAAGAGTAGAATGGTGAAAAGCAGATGACAAGGTCCTGAAATAAACTGGCATCGTTAGACCAAGTTGGTTTATGTGGTTAATTAGTCATAGGAATCTCTCACAGTCCATCCAGTCTGAAAGGGTGGTGTAGTTATTCCAATGATGCACTGCTTGAACCACAGCCAGTTAGCAACAATGTTCAAATGCTCATTGTAAATAGTTAAGAATACAAACATCATCTTTGATTTCCTTTCCTCATGAGCGGAATGAAGGGTTAAACTAATTTCATTCTAAGAATGCTTCCTACTCTGACAGGCTGTAATTCCATAATTGTCATTTTTATTTCTAAAAATGTAAATGACTATGGATAAAGCAGTTAGAATAATTAGTTATGTCACAATATTTTGGTGGAGTAGCAATTACTTAGTGGTCTGATAAGTTTTCAGAAACAATTATTTATAAAAACCATTAAAATTACATAAATTTAAGTCACCATGAGAGCAATTCTCTTCTTGCCTTTTCCTCACCACTACACTTTCTGAAGGAAGTGTCTTCACTTGACGCTTCCACTTCATCATGTATACTGCTACCCTTCACAATTTGGCTTCCTTCTTGTAGTAAACAATATAACTTTCCTGCTCGGATCCCTCTGGCCCTTCACACTTAGTGCTTGCCCACCTCTACATCTCTTTATCTGAGGGTTTTCTCTGGTCAGCAAAATGCAACTCTGTTGGAGGATGCACCAGGTCCAAATGCTCGAGAGTCAACATCACCTAGGACTATCAATGTCTGACTACAACTGTCAAATAAATATCCCAGTTCCCTCACTCATCAGACATGATGACTCTGCAGCAAATGTTTTATACTAGTGTTCAGAGTTTCCCTCAGAGTTTCAGCCCAAGTTACCCACAGTGATAACTTGCTCTATAATGTACTCACAATTCCTGCTTTCCCTTTCTTGTCTCAATTCTCCATTTCCCTACAGCATTTTCTAGAATCACTCCTTAAATAAACAACTTGGATTTAAATTTTTGTCCCAGAGACTACCCACAGTAATCCAAACTAACATATCTTTCTTCCAAGGTGCTAAGGCAATGCCTTCAATTTAAACAATGACTTTCTGTCTAAACCAGTGGCTATGGTTGACCCATTCTTTCTTAACTTTTATCCTCGTCCTCTTGATTCTCTTTCCATATCTCTAATAGTCTAAATTTTGTCTTCTTTCCTGGTTCCTCTTTTCCTTTTCATATCCAAAGCTCTTCAAGATTTTGTCCTAGAATCTTTCCTATCTTTTTTTTCTCTCACCACTCTTCCTTGGCAATGCTATCTGCTGCCATGCCATAACTAAGGTGTATGTAGATGGATGTGTGTACATTTGACTTTCAGTCCTTTGACTACTTTCATCTCTTTTTGACTTTGTAACTCACTTCCATGAACTTTATCATTATCTGGAAGTGCTCAATTTTTGGAGTCTTGAGCTTCAACATCCCAGTCACTAATGGTAGCTTTCTTCCTTTCAGCTTTTACACTTAATCCCAATTTAACTTCCAGTTTTGGAAAATTTAGTTTATCTTTCTCCCCACCTTTACCACTCCTATTTGAGTGCTGTTTACAACAGCAACATTCTTGGTGCTACTATAAGTGTATTTTGTCTCATTTGGCCACTCAGTACTGCCCAGAAGTTATTATTGGTTCTTTGTCTGCATGCCCTCTCATTTCCATTAACAGTGTACAAAATTTTATCTCCTTTAAAGTCCCCATCTCATCACCTCTTTCCTCATGCAAAGTATTGACCTTGCCTCTTACTCCTTTGAAATAATTGTGGCTCCCTATATTCTCCTCCATGACCTACAAACTAAATTTCGTGTGCCCATTTCTCTCTCTTTTATTTCAGAGAAAGGAGAGTTTCCTCTTTGTGCTCAGGCTAATCCCTTCACTTTTCAATAAAACCAAGAGATGAATGGAAGTGAAAAATTTGAGATTGAAAATGTTCTGATAAAAAGATGTGATGCAATTAGAAACAGTTTTAATATAACTCATATAAGCTATACTATAATTTATGGTTATAAGCAGAAGGTTAATATTTCTATGTACCATGATGCCACAATAATGATTTACCTGGAAATTATTGATATGTGGAAATGGGGAGAAGAGAGGAAGTTAGGATGCTAGTTGTCTTACCCTGGCTGGTGTGGCTGTTGGTTGGTCATCATTCTGCAAATCAAAATGTGGGTTCAGTCCCAGTCTGGGCACATTAGAAAGGCAACAAATCAATGTTTCTTTTCTGCATCTATGTTTCTCTTCTTTTCTTTCTTCCTCCTTTCTTTTCTCTCTAAAACCAGTGTGTATGTCTTCAATTGAGGATTTTTAAAAAATGCAAATTTTCTCATTTTGTAAGGCACATAGCTCATAGTTCACTAAAGTTGAAATATGTAATTTAATAAACATGTAATTGAATATATATTACCTACCATTTGTATATAAAATAATCATAAATTTCAACATATTATACACAATATTTCCTCTTAATTTTAGGGAGATTTATTTATTAAGAAATACTTCTTTTATGTGAACTATTTATCTAAAGTTTAACAGTTTCTTCAGTTTTATTTCCATTTCTTTCTTTCTGCTACATTCTATAATAACTAAATTAAATAATTCAGAATCTCAACTAGTGTGTACAATATAATTTTAGTCCTGTAAAACAATTTATCTTTCTCTCTTTTTTTGTATGTATAGTCATATTGAAATATCTGCAGTTAAGTTTAATCAATGCTGGTAATTGTTATTTCTGAGTAATGGATTTGGAGTAATAAAATATTTTATTCTGGTGCTTTTTGTACTACTTGATATTTTAAAAAATAATGGTAATGTGTAATTTTGGAAAAAATAGTTAATACAGTTTTCATATGGTTAGAGATTCTCATCTCAGTTTATTAACTTCATTATTTAATAATTTTCGCTTATTAAATTGAGATGCTTGCTATCCCTTAAATTGAAGAATCATGTATTTTTCTTGTTTATTTGTTTAAATATCAAAAAGAAAGATGCTCAATTGTCTAAAAAATTGATTCTTAAATAAATTAGATCATTCATTCAACAATATTCACTGTTGGCTTAGTTTTGCCAGGCATTGTGTTTATGTAGAAAGCAAGAAAATGTTATTTTCCTCAGTTTATATTAAAACTTTGGAACAGTGAAACCCAAGCACCCCAGGTTGGAAATAGTTTCTCTAATGACATTACAACACTTTGAAAGTATTTTAAAACAAACTTATTGTTGTCATGTTCTTGATTTCCAAATAAATGGTTTTATACATCTCTCACATATCTTTGAACTCTTTCTACCTTGATATAAAGTGAGCATGAAGGGAATCTATGTAGAAAAACCTGAGAGAATTATGTATTCATGGGAGTCAGTTGTGGGTAAAGAGCAACCCCAGGATCTTACAGTTTTCTTAATATTTTTGTCAACTTTTTAAATGGAGAAACAACACAGTCAGTAACATTCTTAAATCTATTCCCTTCTACTTCACAAAATTAAAAGTTCATGTCAATGTTTCACTTTCAACCTGAGTTTGTTATATTTCTTTATTTTCATCAAAGATCTCAACACATCCTAACATTATTCAAAAAGTCATGGTGCAATTAGTTTTAGGGTCTTATTTGTCAAGAGAGTTTATTGCTTTTTACGTATTGGGTTGGCCAAAATGTTTTTTCACTTTCTTTCATAAGATGGCTCTAATAGCTCTTAGTTTTCTTTAACTTTATTTGAAACAATTTTGTTATATTGTATTGTGACAGCTGTCATTTAAGTGTGAATTTAAAAAAACTTACTAAAATTGGTGAATCTTTGTGTAGCATTTTAATATTGAAAATGGAAGAAAATAAGCAACATTTTTGGCATATAATGCTTTATTATTTTGTGAGAGGTAAAATACATCTAAAATGCAAAAAATAGATTTGTGAAGTGTATGGAGAAGGTGTTGTGACTGATTGAATATGTCAAAAGTGGTTTGCAAAGCCTTGTGCTGGAGATTTCTTGGTGGGTGATGCTCCACAGTTGCGTAGATCAGTTGAAGTTGATAGCGATTAAACTGAGACATTGATTGAGAAGAATCAGTATTAAACCACATGGGAGATAGTTAACATACTCAAAATATTCAAATTAATAAAGTTATTGGTAAAAATGAGAAATGTGTCTTCTATTTTACTGGAAAAAGCATATGGACTTTTTGGCCAATCAAATATATCTCATGTAATAGCCTTCTATCCTGTAATATGCAACAGCTACATTTATGATAGAAGTGTTAATTCAGAAGCAATTTCTTGGTTCCTTAGTAGATTTTAGCCAGTTAGTAATGGACTTTAGCTATAATAAATTCATATTAGTAAAGAAAATCAAACTTTAACCCCCATTTTTGAACTGCCTTCTAATTAACTGAATCTCAATTAATAACCCACAAATTTAATACAGGTTTTAAACAAATGCTGTATCTGAGCTTAAATGTAAAATGAAGTCCCTGGGGGAGAAAATGTTTGAACTTCAAGTTTCATGTTTTATTTTTAAAACATGACTTCTTTGAACAGTTACAGCAGAATATACAGGGGTGGGAAAAAGTAGGTTAGCAATAATAATAAATAATACAATAATTAATAAACAATAATATAAGAATAAACTCTGTGTTTAATGTATGTATAATTTTAAATCTACTTTTGCCAATCCCCGTATAATTATTGAAAACTTAACTATAGCATCACTCCCTGATATATTATAACATTATGATCTACAGCTAATCAGATCTTTTGAAATAGAAATTGATGTCTAGGTATGTTCATTCACTTGAGAAAAAGATGTAGTTTTTTCACATCTTTTGTATTTTGATTAAGTTTTAACTACAGACTTAATTTTGTCTGCTTAAAGAACTCATCTAGTCTACTACTGATAATTTTTAAGTTGTGAATTTTAGGAACACACAGGATTCACTGACCCACTGTTTGCTACCACTTTATTTCCTAGCTAAATTGCTTCTTATAAATAAATGAATGCTTCAGGGGTAGCGTCCTTTTTTAAAATTTATTTTTAAATATATTTTATTGATTATACCATTACAGTTGTTCTATTCCCCCCCTTCATTCCCCTCCACCCACACACTCCCTCCCCCACCATCCTCCCCCTTTAGTTTATAACCACGTGTCTCAAGTTTTTTAGATTCTATATTTCCCCCAGTATTCTTGCCCTCCCCCTTATCTATTTTCTACCTACTGCCTATGCTATTTTCTGCACCTTCTCCCCCCTTCTCCCCCTCCCACTCCCCTGTTGCTAACCCTCCATGCGTTCTTCATTTCTATGGTTCCACTCCTGATCTACCTGTCTTCTTGGTTTGCTTTTGTTTTAGGTGTGGTTGTTAATAACTGTGAGATTGCTGTCCTTTCACTGTTAATATTTTTCATCTTCTTTTTCTTATATAAGTCCCTTTAGCATTTCATATAATAAGGGCTTGGTGATGATGAACTCCTTGAACTTGACCTTATCTGGGAAGCACTTTATCTGCCCTTCCATTCTAAATGAAAATTTTGCTGGATAAAGCAATCTTGGCTGTAGGTCTTTGGATTTCATGACTTGGAATACTTCTTTTCAGCCCCTTCTTGCCTGTAAGGTCTCTTTTGAGAAATCCGCTGACAGTCTGATGGGTACTTCTTTGTAGGTGACTGTCCCCTTATCCCTTGATGCTTCTAGGATTCTCTCCTTTATTTTATTCTTGGCTAATGTAATTATGATGTGCCTTGGTGTGTTCCTTCTCGGGTCCAACTTCTTTGGGACTCTCTGAGCTTCCTGGACTTCCTGGAAGTCTATTTCCTTTGCCAGATTGGGGAAGTTCTCCTTTATTATTTGCTCAAATAAGTTTTCCACTTGTGGCTGTTTCTTTCCCCCTTCTGGTACCCCTATAATCTGGATGTTGGAATGTTTAAAGATGTCCTGGAGGTTCCTAAGCCTCTCCTCATTTTTTTGAATTCTCATTTCTTCATTCCTTTCTGGTGGGATGTCTTGTTCTTCCTTCTGGTCCATTCCATTGATCTGAGTCCCAGTTTCTTTTCCATCGCTATTGGGTTCCTGGACATCTCCCTTCATTTCAATTAGTTTAACCTTCATATGTTCCTCTAATTTGTGACTATAATCAACCAGTTCTGTGAGCATCCTGATAAACAGTGTCTTGAATTGTGCTTCTGAGAGGCTGGCAATTTCTCGGTCGCTGAGGGTTATTGGCTCTGGGGCTTTGAGTTCTTCTTGCGCCATCTTTTGGGCTGTTTGTGCCTGTTACATAGCAGGATCGGAGTCCTAGGTCTTCACCTGAGCAGGGCAGCCCTGCTCAGGGGTAGCGTCTTAATAACTAGTTCTCTAAGTGCCTTCTTTCTGAGCTGATAGCTAAATCAACATCTTGTAATCCAAGTGTGTTAGACAGAAGCACATAACAAGTACCTATTACGAGTAGGGCGTATTGATTGCCAATGGGAAGAACAAAGTATTGAATGAATTTTATGTTCTTGCTAGAGAAGACAAATCACAAAGACCTGAGATCTTGGTTGGCATTATGGGATGTAAATATATAAGTTCTCACAAATATTGAAATGATTCTTGTGATTTGGCTTGGTCAGGTTACACGATTTGGAGAGTTACTCAATATGTTTAAGAAAATGGATATTTATTGACAGTATATTGAGTTGGGTAATGTTGGTTGTTCCAAAGATAAAGTCCTGAATCCAATGCCTTAATATAATAGCAGTTTAATTTCTTATTTATGTATGATATTCTAAGTCAGAAATCTGGGATCTGGGCACATCTCATGCTGCAACTCTGCTATGTTTTGCATTTAGTCCCAAATTTACAGTTCTTAATCACATCAAACCTCAGAAGAGAAAAAAAGTGTGGAGAATCAGTTTATGGACAGCTTTTATGTATGAAGCAGGAAGAGGTACAAATCACTTCTTCTTACTTTACATTGGCTAGAATTATCATATGTTAACATGTATCTGCAAAGAAGGCTGGAAATGTGGTCTTTCTGTGGATTATGTAGAAGAGGAAATTATTAGCTTTCAGTTTCTGTCACAAATTTTTATTTTCTTGGAAGTAGAGCTGGAAAGTTATTAAAAACTCAGATGAAATTAAAGTATCTGCCTGTCCCATGGCCTGGATGAGTTCTATCATTGGAACTAGATTCCATTCTACTCTCTTTAACAATTCATAAGTCAGATTTGCTAAGGAAGACAATATGATTGGTAGGGATAGTTACCATGACCTATAGTGAGTTAAATTCACTAAATTATTTGGGCCAGGATATCCCATGGACCATTGCTAACTCATAGATGGGTTATCATTAGGCTGAATGTCTATTCATCATTCAATCAATTGTCACTCCTGAGAAAGTACAACGCACATTGCCTTCTTGAGTGAAAAAAAATTTTGACTATCCATTTACCTTATTATTATTACTACTACCAATATTAGTGTTTTATTCTGTTTATTTCCACTGTGTCCAGAACCTTACATGCACTGTATTATTTATTTTTCACAACCACCATATTTTATTTACCATATCAAATGAAAATGACCCTTGAGGGATTTTTCACAACCTAGCCAAGTTTTCAGCACTATCTAATTCCAAGTTCCTTCATCTTTACCTTTCAACCTTATTGTTCTGGTTTTATTTAGCCACAAGAGAAGTATTGGGTATAGTTGAGTAATGCAACAAATATTACAGATGTTAAGGGAAGGAAAAACATTAAATGCATTTAAAATTCAAAAGAGATATAACATATGCTGGTTTCAGTCAACCAGAAAAGGCTTGAAGTTTGAGCTTAGACTTGGCCTAAGTCATAATATATTAATTAATTAGACACAAAAGGAATTCATGCAACCATGTTGGGTTGGGCTAGGGTTTAGCCCAAGAAGGGTTTGGGCTATTTTCCTTTGGAAATCATGGTATTAAGTTTTGTAATTCTAGAAAAACTGTTCTTTGAGGGCTTCTTAGATAGGAATCATTTTTGGATTTAATCCTCTGATAGAATTAAACCTATATCCTTTTTTCACCTGTCCAAACCATGTTAGTCTTGATCTAGAGAAGTATGGGGCACAATGTGCAGGTATGCAGCTAGAGAAAATTTTTTTGATTGACTGCATGATAAATTGAAATAAAATGATAAAATCTGTATTTATTATTGGAACATTACAATACCATAAACTGTGAGAATAGGTTGGAGGAGTCCTTAACAGCAGTGAAGGAAGACTAAATTCATTTTTTCCATAGGCACGCAAAACAGCAATTCCCCTTGAGAAACTGAGGGCTGGTTGAATAATGTCTGAATAACAAATGAGAGTGGGATCATAGATGGAACTTACCCTAATGGGGAGGGATATCACTGAGGGGACCTATGCACAAACTTTCACCTGTGACACAGCGAAAAAAAAACAACTGTTTAAAGAGCACCTAGACTATACATGAAAGAAATCCATTTACTAACCCTAAAGCACTTGCCAAATAGATGAGGAATGAGAGGGACTTTCTAGGATTGGAGGCACCAGCAAGTATCAGTGTTTATGTTCCTTCTCCACATAGAAAGTATGGGCTAGAGCTTAAATTAATCATTGTAGCCAGCCTGAGATTTCACGGACAGACATTCAGTCTAAGTGGTCTAATTGGCTTTCAAGGCCACCACAATGTTTTCTGGCTCACCTCAGCTGGTGTATGCTCCAGCTCCAACCAGATGGCTTAATTGTGTGCCTCTGGTGCCATGAGCCCCAGGCTTCCTAAGCTCACTCCAAGCTCTGCTACATCCAACTGGCCAACCAGGCAGGTCAGACCAATGTCATCTCAGATCCAGCCAGGTGGCCCACCAGGTTGACACCAGTGCCACATGAGCCCTGAGAAAGCTCAGCTAGTACCCATCTGAGCTCCAGTCAGTTGACCTGCCAGGGCAGGCCCAGCAGCACATGCACCTGCTCCAGATCTAGAAGGCCTGCCAAAGCACCCAGAACATGCAGCCTACAGAGAGGTGGCTTATATATGAGGTCACTTCAACACTAGGAAAGGTCACTTTTTCCGTGTAACTCATAGTAAAAAACACAGAAAGTCAAACAAAGTGAGGAGATAATGGAATATGCTCCAAATGAAAGAATAAAATAAAACCCAGAAAAAAACAGTGAAATGGAGATAAGTAACTTGTGTTATACAAAGTAATTATCATAAAACTGATCACCTTGGGAGAAAAACAGAAACATAATGAAGCCTTTAACAAAAAAATATAAAAGAGAACAAATCATAAAAAATATAAATAATATAATAACTGAAATTAAGAACACACTAGAGGAAATAAATATCAAATTAGATGATACATTTAAATGTATTAGCAATCTGGAAGACAGAATAATGAAAATCAACCAATCAAACAGCAAAAAAAAAAAAATTAAAAAACATAAATAGTGCAAGAGACCTCGGGGAAACTTTGGGACTAGTAAGATTTCCATCGTATGTGTCACAAAAAAGAAGAGGAAAGGAGCAGAGAATTATTTAAAAGGATAATGACTGAAAACTTTCATAAGAGGGGAAAGGAAATAGATATATGGGTCCAGAAAGCACAATTCTAAATGAAATGAACAAAAAGAGATGCACACCAAGCCATATTACAATTAAAAAGGCAAAAATTAAAGAAAGAATCTTGAGGGCAGCAAGAGAAAAATAACTAGTCATGTACAAGGAAAATCCTATAAGGCTATGAGCTGATTTCTCAGCAGAAACTTTGCAGGCCAGAAAAGAGTGGCCTGGATTTATTTCAAATGCTGAAATGAATAAACCCACAACCCAGAATACTCTACTTGGTAGAGTTATCATTCAAAATGGGAAAGCTAAAAGTTGTCCAGACAAGCAAACACTAAAGATGTTCATTACCACTAAACTGGTTTTACAAAAAATGCTAAAGGGTATTCTTTAAGTGAAAAATAAAAAGTCATAACCAGAAAAAATATATGAAAGAAAAAATCTCACCAATAAGAGCAAATAAATAGTAAATACAGGTTCACCAACTACAAAGCTAGTGTGAAAACTAAGACAGGTGGCCAGCCAAGATCGAGGTATAGGTAGAAACTCTTTGCACCCTCACACAGCTGAAACAATGATAATAACCAATTAAAAAAAAAAGCAACTAGAACTGCCGGAAAAATCAAACTTCATTGAAGTCCAACAACCAAAGAGTTAAAGAAGAAGCATTCATGCAGACTGTCAGGATTGGAAGAGATACAAAGCTGGGGTGGGGAGGACATGTGGGAAGGCAGTGGATCTTGTGGGTGAGGCAGTGGCTGATGAGAGGGATTTCCCACATTCATGTGTGGATTTTCCAGGAGAAAGAACTGGGGAGCAACACAAACCGTGCAACCTGGGGATCTAAAAGGAAACTAAAGCCACAAAACTTCTGGTTGTAAAAACCTGTGGGGGTTGTAGCAGTGGGAGAAACTTCCAGCCTCAGACATGAGTCCACTAAAGAGACCCATGGGGGTTCTAGAACATACACAAGCTTACCAACCTGGGAATCAGCACCTGAAAGGGCACAGTTTGCTTGTGGGAAGTGATGGAAAGTGGAGCAAGAGCTGAGCGTGAGCAAGCAGCACTGTTCTCTCTCAGAACCATCCACCACACACAGCACCACAATGCAGAGAAGTGGGTTGCCCTACCCTGATGAATACCTAAGGCTCTGCCCCTCACAATGTAACAGCTTCACCCAGACAAAGAATTATCACCCAAAGAAAGAACAGATCAAAACTCTAGAAAAAGAACTAAGTGATGAAAAGATAGACACCTTATCAGATACAGAGTTCAAAACACTGGTGATCAGAATGCTCTCAGAAATGATTGAGTTCAATCACAAAATGAAAAAAGAAATGAAGGCTACACAAAATGAAATAAAGGAAAATATACAGGGAACCAACAGTGAATGAAAGAAACCAGGACTCAAATCAGTGATTTGGAACAAAAGGAAGAAATAAACATCCAACCAGAACAGAATGAAGAAACAAATTTTCAAAAAAATGAGGAGAGGCTGAGGAACCTCTGGGACAACTTTAAATGTTCCAACATCTGAATCATAAGGGTGCCAGAAGGAGAAGAGGAGAGCAGAAATTGAAAACTTATTTGAACAAATAATGAAGGAAAACTTTCTCAATCTGGTGGATGAACTAGATATGCAAGTCCAGGATACTCAGAGAGTCCAAATAAGTTGGATACAAGTAGAAACACACCAAGACATCCTAATCAAGTTTTCCAAGATTAAAGATAAGGAGAGAATCTTAAAAGCAGCAAGAGAAAGGGTCTTAAGATGATGGCGAGATAGGTGGGAGCAGAGTCCACCTCCCCCTGCACATGGGTGAGACACCTAGCTGATCTACTGAGGAAAAGAGCAAACAGCCAACAGTACCCTAGCATATATGAAGATAGGAGACCAAAAACTGTAGAGGACATTGAAAAACCAAGCGGTAAGGAGAGTGCTTCAGGACAATAAGGTCCCTTGGACTAGCTCAGCAACCAGGGTGGCTGAAGCTCCAGGCCCAGCACCCACTGGATCTGTCACAGGGCTCTTAAGAGAGAGCCTGGTCAGTGGCTCCCTCCCTTGCCAAACAAGGTTTGAGCAGCATCGGGAGAGATCTGGTTGCTTGAAGTCACAGAGAGAGGAATAAGAACTAAGTGGCAAACATACAGGGGCTGTGAGTACCCACAGAGTCTAGGGCAATGGCTGGGAAGAGTTAAGAGTTGGGCTGTGAGGGGTCCTGACCAGGATAATTCCTGGTATGGTTGGAGAATTGGGCTGTGTGAGAGGTTGGGCCTCTGTATGAAGTGGCAGGCTTGAGCGGGGGAAATTTCTCAAAAAGAAAAAGTGAAAAAAGAGGCACTCAGCAGCTGTTTGGGGAATTCTCCAGCAGCAGCCACTCTGGCCTCCACCCCACCCAACTGCGTGGTGCTTCCAAGGTGGTACAGAAGGCTGAGAGCACAAGCAGGTAGCCCTGGGAAGAGTGTGGGCCCAAACCTGCCCGAGGGACTGGAGGTAGCCTGACCTAGCACACACGCCCACAGCCTGGGGAGAGTGCATACTTCAAAAGCTGCGCCTCCTCCCCACTCTGAGCCCACACCCTAAGCCCCAGGAGAGTGTACTCCAAAGGCTTTGGTCCTGTGGGACTGAAGGCTGCTGGGGAACTAGGCTGGAGGCTGACCAATGTGCCAATTAGGAAGGGAGAAAAGCAAAATCAATCCCTCCTCAGTCTGCTGCATCCAGGAAGACCAGCAAATCTGCCTTGGCAGGTTCGAAGCAAGGAGGAGTTTCTTTTTCCTTTCTTTTCTTTTCTTTTCTTTTTTTCTTTCTTCTTTTCTTTTCTTTTCTTTTCTTTTCTTTTCTTTTCTTTTCTTTTCTTTTCTTTTCTTTTCTTTTCTTTCTTTCTTTCCTCCTTCCTTCCTTCTTCTCTTTCTCTCTCTTTTCCTCCCTCCCTCCCTTCCTTCCTTCCTTCCTTTGTAATTCCTTATTTATTTTTATTTCTTTTTTATCTTTTAATCCTTTCTCCCTCTCTTTTCTTCTCTTTCTTTTTCCCTCTCTTCTCTTCTCTTTCTTTCTTTCTTTCTTTCTTTCTTTCTTTCTTTCTTTCTTTCTTTCTTTCTTTCTCCTTTTATCTCTTCTTCCTTCTTTCTTCTTCTTCTATTTTTTTAAATTCCCTCAAGAGAGACAAAAAAAAAAAAAAAAAAAGCTGGAACTGTGAAAAGACCAGAGTTGGACCCAAAGAGGGGGGCATCCCAACAGCTGAGAGAGTGAGACAAATTTTACTTTGCTACTACAGAGAACTTGCAAGTTATTTTATATTTGTATTATTATTTTTTTCATTACTCTTACATCTTTTATTTTATTGGTATTTTTTATTTCTCTTCTGTCTGTTTAGTCTTCTTTGCTTGGCTGGTTAAATTGCATTGTTTGACTGGTTTCCCTTGTTCTCTTTTTCATAGTATATTGTTAATATACTATCTTTCACTTCATTTGTGTTCTATTAGCACACTACTCTAGGTCCTATACTTTCTATTCTGGTTATCCAGACCACATAGATTCTGTCATATGATTGTTGCTTCATTATTATCATAAATAATAGCTGTTCCATACAATTGTAAATACTACACAATACCCCTCCCAGATCTTAGTCCACTTCACAGTTTCCTGAACTTTATTACTGTTGTAATTACACACTACACTACACCCATTTCTCTCAAACACTACCCTTATCCTTTACTCTCACCTTATCTCATAACCTGACCTCCAACAAGCTCACTGCTTTCTAGACCCAACTCACAATCCTGTGCCTGCACAAAAACAGTCTTCTTTCCATCCTTTCTAAAAAGTGGCTAGTTGGGTAAAATATCATGGTTAACACTGTACATATCTAAAGGATCTCCTATCTCTTCTTTATGGGCTGGTACTATAAATATCATAGAACACATTCTTGCTGTCTTAAACAATTTTTTCTTCCCCCTCCAACTGATCACAAAATAGACTCGGTGGAAGCTGTGAACACCAGGATACCTGCTGGAAGAGAAAACCCAACAACAAAGGAACCACCAACAGATAATGACAGAATAAAGTGAAGGAGGCAGTGGTAGCCACATTAACTCAACCTAGGACCTATTGAGAAATACAACTAAACAGTAGAGAAATTACCCAGAACAAACAACTGAAAGGGAGCAAGAGAGAATCCTCAAAACTTTGTACACACAGAACAACCAGCTTCAACACAACCTGCCCACATCTGAACAACAGAATACAAGAGATGGTGGACAGAGTGACCCTCAGTTAACCAGCTTGTGGGAAGAATCCACCAAAGAAAGACACAACAGCAAACAAAACCCAAAGACATACACAGAGCTAACATAAATGATAGCCCAAGACCAGTAGCTTGGGAAATCAAGGAGACTACACCACTGAATCTCACAGGTATTCTACCATAGAAGTTCACACCATAAATCCAGGGAGCCAGAATGGATCAATTTAAGAAGCAATGGCTAACAAGAAGAATCTCACAAACAATGGGAAGACAAATAAATAATCCCCAAATGAAGGAAAGGAGGAAGTCTCAGAAAGAATGTTAAATGAAATAGAGGCAAATCAACTATCAGATATTGAGTTCAAAGCAATGGTTATAAGGAAGCTCAATGAGCTCACAGAGAATTACCAAAAACTACAGGGAAACTACAATGAACTCACTGAAAAACTATATCAATATGAAAAAAATAGAAACTATCAACACGGGCCAAGAGGAAATGAAGAATACAATCTCTGAACTGAAGAACAGAGTAGAAGGAATCAAAAGCAGGCTAGATAAAGTAGAGTATCAGATCATTGAGCTGGAGGACAAGGTAGAATAAACACCCAGAATGAGTGACACAAGAAAAAGAGACTTAAAAAAAATCAAGACAGGTTAAGAGAAATGCAGGACAACATGAAATGAAATAATATTTATATAACAGGGATACAAGGAGGAGAAGAGCAAGGGATAGAAAACCTGTTTGAAAAAGTAATGATGAAAAACTTCCCTAATTTGATGAGAAAAAGTCATGCAAATCCAGAAAACAGAGAGTCCCAATCAAGAGGAACACAAAGAAGCCCACTTCAAGAGACATCATAATGTATTAAATTTTGCCATTAAAATGGCAAAATTCCAAGATAAAGAGAGAATGTTAAAGGCAGCAAGGGGAAAACAAGGAGTAACATACAAGGAATCCCCAATAAGACTAGCAGCAGACTTCTCAATGGAAACGCTCCAAGCCTTGAGGAAATGGCAAAAAGTATTCCAAGTAATGAAAGCCAAAGGCCTGCAACCAAGGCTACTTTCCCAGTAAGGCTGTCAATTAAAATGGAAGACCAAATAAGGAGCTTCCCAGATAAAAGAAGTTTAAAGCAATACACTTCCAATGAACCAGCTCTGCAGGAGATGATAAAGTGCTTACTTTAAGAACAAGAAGAAAAACAGTGAAAGAGAGAGGAACACAGGTACAAAAAATGGCAATGAATAAGTACCTATCAATAATAACCTTAAGCATAAATAGATTAAATGCCCCAATCAAAAGATAGAATAGTGGACTAAATAAGAAAACATGACCCACACATATGCTGCCTACAGGAAACCCACCTCAGAACAAAAGACCTACACAGACTGGAAGTGAATGGCTGGAAACAAATATTCCAAGCAAATGGACAGGGGAAAAAATGGGGTAGCAATATTCATATTGGACAAAATAGACTTAAAAAAAGATACCAAGAAGGTCACTTCATAATACTCAAGGAAGGAATCCATCAAGAAGATATAAACATTGCAAATATATATGCACCCAATATACGAGTACCCAAATATATAAAGAAAATCTTGGAGGACTTCAAGAAAGATATTGACAGCAGCAACAGAATTATAGTAAGGAATTTTAACACCCCACTTTCAAAAATGGGCAGAACTTCCAAACAAAATATCAACGAAGATATTTTGGCATTGAACAATGCTCTACATGAAATGGACTTAACTGATATACATAGAGCCCTTCATCCCCCAAATAGCTAAATACATATATTCTTTTCAAATGCACATGGAACATTTTCAAAAATAGATCATGATAGGACAGAAAACAAGCCTCAACAAATTCAAGAAAGTTGAAATCATATCAATCATTTTCTCTGACCACAAGGCACTGAAACTGGAAACCAACTTTAAGGAAAAAACTCAAAAACACTCAAAATAATGGAGATTAAACAGCATGCTATTACACAATGATGTGTCAAGAATAGGATTAGGGAAGAAATAAAAAAATGTTTCTGGAAACAAATGAAAATGAATGCATAACTATCCAAAACTAATGGGACACAGTGAAGGCAGTCCTGAGAGGGAAGTTCATAGCAATACAGGCCTACCTAAACAAATAGAAACATTTCAAATAAACAACCTAACCCCACATCTACAAGAACTTGAGGAACAACAATAAAGACAGCCTAGAACAGGTAGAAGGAAGGAAATAAGTAAGATCTGAGCAGAATTAAATGATTTGTTTATCTTTGAAAAGATAAATGAAATTGACAAGCCTTTAAGTAGGCTCATCAAGAAAAGAAGAGAGAGGACACAAATAAACACAATCAGAAATGAAAGAGGAGAGATTACAACTGATACTACAGAAATAGAAGGGATTGTAAGAAAGTACTATGACGAACTGTATGCCAAGTAATTTGTAATCCTAAGTGAAATGGACAAATTTTTAGAAAAACATAATCTTACAAAACTCAATAAAGAAGAAGCAGAAAGCCTGAACAGACCAATAACACCTGATGAAAATGAAACAGTAATTAAAAAGCTTCCAACACACAAAAGCACTGGACCAACTGGTTTCAGAGGAGAATTTTACAGAGCATTTAAGAAGAGTTAAGCCCCATTCTCCATAGATTATTTTAAACAATTCAAGAAGAGAGAAGACTCCGAAACTCTTTTTATGAAGCCAACATTATCCTAATCCCAAAATCAGATAAAGACATAACAAAGAAAGAAAACTACAAGCCAATATCACTGATGAACATAGATGCTAAAATCCTCAATGAAATACTGGCAAACCACATCTAGCGATACATTAAAAAGATCAAAACCCGTGACCAAGTGGGATTCATCCTGGGGATGCAAGGATGGTACAACATTCGCAAATCAATAAATGAAATATATCACATAAGCAAAAGCAAAGACAAAAATCACATGATCATATCAGTAGATTTAGAAAAAGCATTTGATAAGGTGCAGCACCCATTTATGATAAAAACACTCAGCAAAGTGGGAATAGAGGAAGCATTCCTCATCATAATAGAGGCCATATATAATGTGACACCTACAACAAACATCATACTCAATGGACAAAATTTATAGCTTTCCCACTAATCAGGAACAAGACAAGGATGCCCACTTTCACCACTCCTATTCGACGTAGTACTAGAAGTCTTAGCCACAACACTCAGACAAGGAAAAGAAATAAAAGGCATTCAAATTGGAAAGAAGAAAGCAAAACTGTCACTGTTTGCAGATGACATGACAGTATGCATAGAAAATCTTATAGACTTGGCCAAAATCTGCTTGACCTAATAAATACATTTGGCAAAACAGCCAATACAAAGTCAACATTCAGAAATCAAAGGCATTTTTGTACACCAACCATGAAATTTCTGAAACAAATCAGGAAAATAATCCCATTTGGTATAGCAAAAAGAAAAATAAAGTATGAAGGATGAAACCTAATTAAGGAGGTAAAAGACCTGTGCTCAGAAAACTATACAACACTGAAGAAATTCAGAAAGACACAAACAAATGAAAGCATGTACCATGCTCATGGATTGGAAGAATTAACATAATCAAAATGGCCATACTACCCAAAGCAATTCATAGATTCAATGCAATATCTATTAAAGTACCAATGGCATATTTCACAGGTATAGAACAAACATTTCAGAAATTTATATGGAACCTTAATGACCCTGAATAGCTGCAGCAATTTTGAGAAAGAAGAGCAAAGTAGGAGGGATCACAACACCTTATATCAAGCTGTATTACAAGGCCATTGTAATCAAAATAGCTTGGTACTGGAATAAGAATAGACACCTAGACCAATGGAACAGAATAGAGAGCCCAGAAATAAACCCAAATCTCTACAATCAGTTAATACTCGACAAAGTGGACAGCAACATAAAATGGAATAAAAATAACCTCTTCAATAAATGGTGTGGGAAAAGCTAGACAGGTACATGCAAAAAAAAAATCATGACCAACGACTTATACCATATACAAAAATAATTTCAAGGTGGATAAATGATTTAAATATAAGTTATGACACCATTGGAGTCCTAGAGGAGATCATTGGCAGGAAAATCTCAGGTATTCCATGCAGCAATATTTTCACTGATATGTTCCCTAGATCAAGGGGCTTAATGGAAAGAATAAACAAATGAGATCTGATCAAATTTAAAAACCTTCTCCATGGCTAAAGAAAACAGCATTAAAATGAAAAGAGAAGCAACCATATGGGAAAACATATTTGCCAATGACACTTTGGAGAATGGTTTGATCTCAAAAAACTATTAACAACTCACATGACTCTGCTCCAAGAAGACAAAAAACCCAATAAAAAAAATGGGCAAAAGACTTGAAGAGACATTTCTTAAAGGAGTACATACTGAGGTCCCAGAGACACATGAAAAGATGCTCAGCATCACTATTCATCAGAGAGATGCAAATTAAAACCACAATGAGGTATTACCTTACACCAGTCAGAATGGCCAACATAAACAAATCAACCAACAAATGTTGGAGAGGATGTGGAGAAAAGGGAACTCTAGGGCACTGTTGGTGGGAATTCAGACTGGTACAATTACTATGGAAAACAGTATAGAATTTCCTCAGAAAACTAATAATAGTTCTGTCTTTTGACCCAGCAATTCCGCTACTGGGATTATACCCTAAGAGCCCTGAAGCACCTATCTATCCCAAAGAACCTATGCACCCCAATGTTCATAGCAGCACAATTTACAATAGCCAAGTGCTGGAAGCAACCTCAGTGCCCATCAGCAAACGAGTGGATAAAAAAACTTGATACATACACACAATGGAATTCTACACAGCAGAAGGAAAGAAGGAGCTCTTACCCTTTGTGACAGTGTGGATGGAACTGGAGAGCATTATGCTCAGTGAAATAAGCCAGACAGTGAGGGAGAAATACCACATGATCTCACCTTTAACTGGAACATAATCAACAAAAGAATAAAGCAATAAAAATATAACCAGAGTCATTGAAATTAAGAACAATCTAACAATAACCAGAGGGGAGGTGCAGGGGACAGTGGAGAGAGAAGGGTTATCAGGAACTACTATAAAGGACACAAAACCCAAGGGGAGGTGGAAGCAAGGGAAAGAAATGGGTTTGGAGGGGATGGTGGGGAGAAAATACAGACAAGTTTAACTGAACAACAATAAGATACAATCTTTTTAAAAAGATTTTTTAGAAAATTTATTTGTCTTTCGAGGAGAAGGGAAAGAGAGAAGGAAAAAAATATCAATGTATGGTTGCCTCTTGTGAGTCCCCTGCTGGGAACTGGCCTGCAACCCAGGCATGTGCCCTGACTGTGATCGTGTGGTTTGCAGGCCTGCACTCAATCCACTGAGCTACACCAGCCAGGTATTTTTTAAAATTAAAATAATTTAAATTAAAAATAGCAGCAAGAGAGACAGTTACCTACAAAGAAGTGCTCATAGGACTATCAGCTGATTTCTCAAAAGAAACCTTGCAGGCAAGATGAGGATGGAAAGAAGTATTCAAAGTCTTGAAAGCCAAGGACCTACATCCAAGATTACTCTATACAGCAAAGCTATCATTTAGAATGTAAGGGCAGATAGAAGGCTTCCTAGATAAGGTCAAATGAAAGGAATTCATCATGACCAAGCGCTCATTATATGAAATGTTTCAAGGATTTATCTAAGAAAAAGAAGATAAAAATATGAATAGTAAAATGACAACAAACTCACAGCTATCAACAACTGAGCTTAAAAAACAAAAACAAAAACTAAGCCAATAACTAGAACGGGAACAGATTCACAGAAATGGAGATTACAAGGAGGGTTATCAGCCAGGAGTGAAAGGGGGAGAATGGAGAAAGAGGTTCAGGGAATAAGAAGCACAATTGACAGGCACAAAATAGACAGGGGAAGGTTAAGAATAGTATAGGAACTGGCAAAGCCAAGAAGTTATATGTACAACCTGTGCACATGAACAAAGTTGGGGGGCTGCTGGAGGTTGGGGAGGTAGAAGGCAGAAAGGATAAAGTGAAGAAAGTATTAGGATAATTGTCATAGCATAATCAGTAAAATATACTTAAAAGTAAAAAATGTATAAATCTTGAAAAAACCCTAAAAGACAAAAGCTGAATCAACTATAGTTGATTCCCTATCTTTATCAACTATAGTATATTCCCTAACTCCTTAGACAATAAGGAGTTAGGGAATATACAAGCACAAAAAAGATCTTAAATGTGACATCATTTTGGGGGGAGGTAGGAGTAAAAATGAAGTGCATATGAACTTGGTTACCTTTTTTAATTTTTAAAATTTTTGTTCCATTACATTTATTCCAATATTCCCCCATTGCTCTTTCCTGCTCCCCACCTCCTGCTCCCGCAATCAATCCTTACCCTGTTGTTCATAACTATGGGCCATTTATACTTGTTCTTTAATTAGCCCTTCCCATTCACTCCTAGCTTATCTCCCTTCCTCCTCTCCTTTGATCACTGCCAATTTGTTCTTTTTTCCAAATACATATGAGCTTAAAATAGTCTTATATATAGGTATAGATATAGATAGATAGAGATAGAGATAACTTCATGGTAATCACAAACCAAAAACCTACAAGACATGCCAACCAACCAACAAACAAACAAAACCAAGAAAAGTGAAACTCAGAAATAACAATCCCCCACCCCCAGGAAATCACTTGGTAAGAAGCCAAAGGAAAAAGAAAAGAGCAGATAAAAACTACTAAAATAACCAGAAAACAATGAACAAAATGACGATAAGTACATACCTATCTATAACTACTTTATTTTTTATTTTTTTAATTTTTATTTAATTCTTGTTCAAGTACAGTTTTCTGTCTTGTATTCCCAGCCCTGCCCATCCCCCCCCGCAGTGCTCCCCACCTCCCTCCCATCTCCGCCCCCCACCCTTAGTTATTCTCCATGTGTCCTTTATACTTGTTCATGTGAGTCCTTCCCCTTTCCCCCCGTGATTCTCTCCCCTCTTCCCTCTGGACCCTGTCTATCTATAACTACTTTAAATGTAAGTGGACTAAGTAATTCAATCAAAATACAGGGTGCTCTGGATAATAGCCCTTTTAACAGGTGTAGGGTGGTATATTATTGTAGCTTTAACCTACATTTCCTTAATAACTAGTAAAATTGAACATCTTTTCATATATCTATTGGCCATTTGTATGTCTTTTTGGGGGAAGTGTTTGTTCAGATCCTCCATCTTTTAAAAAATTGGATTGTTTGTTTATTTGGTGTTGAGTTTTTTGAGTTCTTTATATACTTTGGGTATTAACTCCTTGTTGGAGCTTTTACTTGCAAATATCTTCTCCCATTCACTTGGTTACCTTTTTGTTTTGTTTGTGGTTTCTTTTGCTGTGCAGAAACATTTTAGTTTGATATAGTCACATTCATTTATTTTTTTCTTTTACTTTCCTGCCTTTGGAGTCAAATTCATAGAATCCTCTCTAAGGCCAAGGTCCATAAGTTTAGTAGTTATGTTTTACTTTGTGTAATTTAGTGTTTCAGGTGTTGTATGTAAGTCTTTGATCATTTTACAAGCATTGGAGAAGTGGAGAAAAAGAAAACCTTATTCACTGCTGGTGGGAATGTAAATTAGTACAGCCACTATGAAAAACAATAAGAAGTCTCCTTAAAAATTAAGAATAGAGTTACCATATGACTCAGCAACCCCTCTTCTTGGTTTCTACCTAAAATTTTTGAGAACATTTGTTTGCAGAGATATATGCACCCCTATTTCATTGCAGCATTATTCATGGTAGTCAAGACATGAAAACAACCAATGTCTCTTCATAAATGATTGGATATAGACTTTGTGGTAGATATATATACTAATTAGACATAAAAATTTAATATTGCTATTTAAAGCAACAGGAGGGATCTTGAGAATATCATGCTAAGAGAAATAAGTCAGACAGAAAAAATCAAGGGCCATGTGATTTCACTCATATTGGAATATAACACTAAAAGCAACAAATGAACAATGAGAAAAGCAAACAAACAAAAACTCATAGACATAGACAACACTATGGTGGTGGACAGAAGGATAGGCATGATGGGTAGAAAAGAGTAAAGGGGGTCAAATACATGGTGATGGAAGAACATCTGACTTTGGGTGGTGGACACACAATGCCATATACAGATGACATATTATAGAACTATACACTTGAAACCATATAATTTTATTAACCAGTGTCACTTCAATAAATTTAATTTAATAAAATAGGGTGGCTAAATGGTGAAAAAAACAAGGTTTACTAGTATGTTGCCTACAAGACACCCACACCAGATAAAGACACACAAAAACTGACAGTGAGGGGGTGATAAAAGATATTTCATGTAAATAAAAATGAAAAAAAAATGAGGTAGCAATATTCACATCAGAAAAAAATAGACTTCAAAATAAAAACTGTAAAAAGAGACATGGAAGGGAATTACATAATGATAAAAGGACTAACCTAAGAAGTATTCATAAATATTTATGCATCCAACATATGAGCACCTAAATATATAAAGCAAATATCAATGGACATAAAAGTAGAAAATGTCAGTAATACAATGATAAGAGACTTTGACACTCAAATTACTTCAAAGAATAGATCATTTAGACAGAAAAATAATAAGGAAATGTTAAATTTAAATGACTTAGTAGATCAATAACCTTAACAGATTCATATAAAACATTTTATTAAAAAACTACAGTATACATATTCTTTTCAGTGGCACATGGAAAATTCCCTGGCATAGATCACAATGGGGCACAAACAAGTCTTAATAAATTTAAAAAGTTTGAAGTCACATAAAGTTTTTTTCTCACTATAAGAGTATGAAACTAGAAACCAACTACAAGAAGACTATAAAAACGCAAACACATGAAGACTAAACAATATGGTACTAAACAACCAATAGATTAACAAAGATGCCAGAGAATAGTGAGACAAATGAAAATGGAAATGCAACTTACCACAATCTGTGGGATGCAACAAAATGGAAGTTCTAAAATGGAAGCTTATAGCAATATAGGAATACTTCAAGAAAGAAACAGAAAAAATCTGAAATAAACATTTTAACTTTATACTCGAAGGAACTAGATAATAAAAACAAATAAAGCCCAAAGTTAGTAAAAGAAGAAAATAATAAAGATAAGAGCAGAGATAAATGAAATACAGACAACCCCCCCAACAACAACAAGAAATAAATATGAAACTAAAAGCTGATTCTTTGAAAATATAAACAAAATCAAACAAACATTCAGCCATATTTATCAAGAATAAAGAGAGGGCACAAACAAATAAAATCAGAAATAAAAAGGGAGAAGTTGCAACCAACACCACAGAGATACAAAGAATAGTTAAGATACAACATACAAACAATTATATGTCAACAAATTTGACATCCTAGAAGAAATGGTTCCATTTCTAGAAAAACACAATCTTCTAAGACTGAACCAGGAAGAAACAGAAAATCTGAACAATCTGCTTACTAGTAACAAAATTAAATCAGTAATAATAATAATAATAATAATAATAACTACCAGCAAACAAAATCCCAGAACCAGATGGCTTCACAGATATATTTTACCAGACATTTAAGGAAAAAATTAACATGTATTCTCATATACTAATATGAGAATATTTACCATTTATGTACCATTATGTACCATGTAGGTATCATTAATATTTACTGTTCCAAAAAATAAAAAAGGAAGGAACACTTCCAAAGTTATTCTGTAAGCCCAGTATTTCCCTGATACCAAAGCCAGATACTACTGAAAATGAACAACAACAACAACAACAAAACCCTACAGGCCAATATTACTAATGAACACAGATATAAATATTTTCAACAAATATAAGCAGACTGAATGAAACAATACATTAAAAGGATCATACACCATGGTCAAGTGGGATTTATCCCAGAGAAGCAGAAGATGAGCAAATCAATCAGTATCACATTAACCGAACAAAGAATGGAAATTGTAAGATCACTTCAGTAGATGTAAAAACAATTTGACAAAATTCAACATTTTTCTATAATAAAAACTCTCAACAAAGTGAGTATAGAGGTATCATACCTCATTATAACAAAGTCCATATGTGACAAAACCATAGGTAACATCACACTTGGTGGTGAAAAGTTACCAGCTTTCCTAAGATGAAGAACAAGACAAGAATGCTCTATTTTATCACTTTATTTAACACAGTACTGAAAGTCCTAGTAGACACAGCAGTAAAGCAAAAAAAAGGAAATAAAAGTATCTAAATTGAAAAAAATGTCAAATTGTCACTGTTTGCCAATGACATGATACTATATAAAGAAAACCCTCAAGATTCCATAAAAAACCATTAGAAGTAATAAATGAATTCAGTAAAGTTGCAGAATACAAATTTACTATACAGAAATTTGTTCAATTCCTGTACACATATAACAAATTATGAGAAGGAGAAATTAAAAGAACAGTCCATTTATAATTGCATCAGGAGGTGAAAAACCTAAAATCTATGATACTGATGAAAGAAATTAAATATATCACAAATAAAAGAAAGTCATATTGTGCTCATGGTTTTGAAGGGTGAATGTTGTTAAAATGACCATACTACCCAAAGAGATCTGCAGATTTAATGTAATCTCCATCAAAATGCCAGTGACTTTTCAGAGAACTAGAACAAACAATTCAAAAATTAATAGGTAACTACAAAAGAGCCTGAATACCTAAAACAGTCTTGAAAAATAAGCACAGATTTGGAGTTAATCATGCTTCCTGATTTCAAATTACACTGCAGGACTATAATAATCAATGCAGTATGATACTGGGCCAAAAATGGATACATGGATCAATAAAAGAGAATAGAGGGTGCAGAAATAAACCCACACTTACATGATCAATTACTCTATAACAAAGGAGGCAAGAATATACAATGGAGAAAATACAGTCTTCTTAATAAATGGCGCTATTCAAACTGGACAGATAAAAACACAAACCATATACAAAATAAACTTGAAAAGGAATGGAGTCCTAAAACAAATATAAGAGCTGAAATCAGAGAGTAAAGCCAAAAGCAGCAGTAGCGGGACCGGCAGCCATTGGCGCATAAAGACCTCGGAGTTGCTGCTGCTACAGCTTCCAGGGCCCAGAGGCTTCTGTCTACGGCCAGCGTCTGGGCATCTGCCACAGAGGACTCATCAGGAGCCCAGCACCTCTGATCACACACACACAAAGAAAGGAGTAGGTGGAAGATGTGAACATCAAGATACCTGCAGGAGACTGCACGACTGAATTTCACAGGTATTTCACCACAGAAGCTCACACCATATATCCAGGGAGTCAGAACAGATCATAAGAAGCTGAGGCTAACAAGAAGGTCTCATAAGCAATGGGAAGACAAAGAAGCAATGCCCAAATGAAAGAAAAGGTGGAAGTCTCAGAAATAATGTCAGAGGAAAGAGAGGCAAGTCAGCTATCAGATATTGAATTCAAAGCACTAGTTATCAGGAAATTCAGAGCTCACAATGAGCTACCAGAAACTAGAGGGGAGCTACCAGAAACTAGAGGGGAGCTACAATGAGCTCTCCGAAAACTATATCAACATGAAAAAAGAAATAGAAACTATCAGCAAAGGACACGAGGAAATGAAGAATACAATTTCGGAACTGAAGAACACAGTGGAAGGAATGAAAAGCAGGATCGATGAGGCAGAAGATCGGATCAGCGAGTTGGAGGACACAGTACAAAGAATCTCCCAGAAAGAGCAAGAAAGGGAAAAGAGGCTCAAAAAGAATGGAGAGGGACTAAGAGAAATGCAAGATAATATGAAACATAGTAATATCCAAATAATAGGAATACCAGAAAGAGAAGAAGAAGAACAAGGGATAGAAAACCTATTTGAAAGAGTAATGATGGAAAATTTCCCTAATTTGATGAGAGAAAAAAGTTACACGAATCCAGGAATTACAGAGTCCCAACCAAGAGGAACCCAAAGAGGCCCACTTCAAGACACATCATCATTGAAATGGCAAAATTCCAAGACAAAGAGAGAATCTTAAAGGCAGCAAGGGAGAAAAAGGAAGTAACATACAAGGGAGCCCCAATAAGGTTGGCTACTGACTTCTCAATGCAAACACTCCAAGCAAGAAGAGAATGGCAAGAAAGATTTCAACTAATGAGAACCAGAGGCATACAACCAAGGCTACTTTACTCAGCAAGGGTCTCAATCAAGATAGAAGGTCAAATAAAGAGCTTCAAAGACAAAAGAAGTCTAAAAGAATATGCCTCCACCAAACCAGCTCTACAAGAAATACTAAAAGGACTGCTTTAAGGAAAGGAAGGAAAAGAGAGAGACAGAGAGGAACTGTGGTACATAAATGGCAATGAATAAGTACCTATCAAAAATAACCTTAAATGTAAATGGATTAAATGCTCCAATCAAAAGATATAGAATAGGTGAATGGATAAGTAAGCATGACCCACACATATGCTGCCTAAAAGAGACACGCCTAAAAAAAACATCATCACGGACTAAAAGTGAAAGGCTGGAAACAAATTTTCTAAGCAAACAGACAAAAAAAAAAAAAAGAGCCGGGGTAGCAATTCTCATATCAGACAAAATAGACTTCAAAGAAAGGGCCATAAAGAGAGACCCAGAAGGTCACTTCATAATACTCAAGGGAAGAATCCACCAAGAAGACATTAACATCATAAATATATATGTACTCAACATAGGAGCACCCAAATATATAAGAAAAATCCTAGAAGACTTCAAGAAAGATATTGACAGCAACACAATTATAGTAGGCGATTTTAACACCCCACTGTCAAAAATGGACAGATCTTCCAAACAAAATATCAACAAAGATGTGGCTGCACTAAACAACACCCTAGATGAAGTGGACTTGACTGATATATATAGAGCCTTTCATCCCAAAGAAGCTAAATACGCATTCTTTTCAAATGCACATGGAACATTTTCAAAGATAGACCACAGGATAGGACACAAAATGAGTCTCAACAAATTCAAGAAAATTGAAATCAGATCAAGCATTTTCTCTGACCACAAGGGACTGAAATTGGAAACCAACCCCACAGGAAAAAAACCAAAACACCCAAAACCATGGAGACTGAATGGCATGCTATTAAACAATGAATGGGTCAGGATTGAAATTAGGGAAGAAATCAAAAAGTTTCTGGAAACAAATGAAAATGAACTCACAAGAACCCAAAACTTATGGGACATGGCCAAGGCAGTCCTGAGAGGGAAGTTCATAGCAATACAGGCTTACCTAAAGAAAATAGAAACATTTCAAACAAACAACCTAACCCAACGGCTCAAAGAACTCAAGGAACAACAACAAAGACAGCCCAGAGCAAGTACAAGGCAGGAAATAGCCAAGATCAGAGCAGAATTAAATGACATAGAGGCTAAAAGCACAATTCTAAGGATCAATGAATCCAAGAGTTGGTTTTTTTGAAAGATAAACAAAATAGACAGGCCTTTAAGTAGGCTCATTAAGAAAATCAGAGGGAGGACCCAAATAGGCACAATCAGAAATGAAAGAGGAGAGATTACAACTGATACCACAGAAATAGAGGGGATTGTAAGAAATTACTATGAAGAACTGTATGCCAAGAAATTTGAAAACCTAGGTGAAATGGACAAATTTCTAGAAAAATATAATGTTCCAAAACTCAATGAGGAAGAAGTAGAAAGCCTGAAAAGACCAATAACAGCAAATGAAATTGAAGCAGTAATCAAAAAACTCCCAACACACAAAAGCCCCGGACCAGATGGTTTCACAGGAGAATTCTACAAAGCATTTAAGGAAGAGCTAACCCCTATTCTTCACAGACTATTCAAAAAAATCCAAAATGATGGGAAACTCCCAAACTCTTTTTTATGAAGCCAGCATCATTTGAATCCCAAAACCAGACAGAGACACAAGAAAGAAAGAAAACTTTAGGCTAATATTGCTGATGAACATAGATGCTAAAATCCTCAATAAAATATTGGCAAATTGCATCCAACAATACATCAAAAAGATCATAGACCACGACCAAGTGGGATTCATCCCAGGGCTGCAAGGATGGTTCAATATTTGCATATCAGTAAATGTAATACACCACATAAACAAAAGCAAGGACAAAAACCACATGGTAATATCAATAGATGCGGAAAAAGCTTTTGATAAGGTACAACACCCATTTATGATACAGGGACTCAGCAAAGTGGGAATAGAGGGAGCATTCCTCAATATAATAAAGGCCATATACGAAAGACCTACAGCCAACATCATACTCAATGGGCAAAAACTAAAAGCTTTCTCACTAAGATCAGGAACAAGACAAGGTTGTCCACTTTCACCACTTCTATTTAATATAGTATTGGAAGTTTTAGCCTCAGCGATGAGGCAAGAAAAGGAAATAAAAGGCATTCAAATCAGAAAGGAGGAAACAAAAGTGGCACTCTTTGCAGATGACATGATAGTGCACATGGAAAATCCTATAGACTCTACCGAAAAACTGCTGGAACTAATAAATGAATTTGGCAAAACAGCGGGATACAAAGTCAATATCCAGAAATCAAAGGCATTTTCGTATACTAACAATGAAATAACAGAAGCAGAAATCAAGAAAAAAAATCTCATTCGATATAGCAAAAACAAAAATAAAATATCTGGGAATAAACCTAACCAAGGAGGTAAAAGACCTGTATGCAGAAAACTACACAACACTGTAGAAAGAAATCAAGGAAGACACAAACAAATGGAAACATATACCGTGTTCATGGGTTGGAAGAATTAACATAATCAAAATGTCCATACTACCCAAAGCAATTTAAAGATTCAATGCAATACCTATTAAAGTATCACAGACACAGGCATATTTCACAGACATAGAACAAACACTTCAAAAATTTATATGGAACCATAAAAGACCCCGAATAGCAGCTGCAATGTTAAGAAAGAAGAACAGAGTAGGTGGGATCACAATACCTGATATCAAGCTGTATTACAAGTCCACTGTAATCAAAACAGCCTGGTATTGGCATGAAAACAGGCACATAGATCAATGGAACAGAATAGAGAACCCAGAAATAAACCTAACTCTCTACAATCAATTAATACTTACCATTTGTAAAAAAAGGGGCAGTGACATAAAATGGAGTAAAGATAGCCTCTTCAACAAATGGTGTTGGGAGAACTGGACAGCTACATGTAAAAAAATGAAACTCGAGCACCGACTTACATCATACACCAAAATAAATTCAAGGTGGATAAGAGACTTAAATATAAGCCGTGACACCATTAAAATCCTAGAGGAGAATATTGGCAGGAAAATATCAGATTATTTCACGCAGCAACATTTTGACTGATATGTCCTCTAGAGCAAGAAATATAAAGGAAAGAATAAAGAAATGGGATCTCATCAAAATAAAAAGCTTCTGTGCAGCTAAAGAAAACAGCATTAAAATAAAAAGACAACCAAATTTATGGGAAAACATATTTGCCAATGACACCTCAGACAAAGGTTTAATCTTCAAAATATACAAAGAACTCACACTACTTCACTCTAAGAAGACAACTAACCCAATTAAAAAATGGGGAAAGGATTTGAACAGACACTTCTCCAAGGAGGACATACAGAGTATTCAGAGACACATGAAGAGATGCTGAATATCGCTAGCTATCAGAGAGATGCAAATTAAAACCACAGTGAGATACCACTTCACACAGGTGAGAATGACTATCATAAACAAGGCGATAAACAACAAATGTTGGAGAGGGTGTGGGGAAAAGGGGACTCTGGTCCACTGTTGGTGGGATTGCAGACTGGTACAACCATTATGGAAAACAGTATGGAATTTTCTCAGAAAACTAAAATTGGACTTACCTTTTGACCCAGCAATTCTACTGCTAGGATTGTATCCTAAGAACCCTAAAACACCAATCCCGAAGAACCTATGCACCCCAATGTTCATAGCAGCACAATTTACAAAAGAGTTGGAGGCAACCTAGCTGCCAGTCAGTAAATGAATGGATCAAAAAACTATGGTACATATACACAGTGGAATTTCATGCTGCAGAAAGAAAGAAGGAGCTTCTACCTTTTGCAACATCATGGATGGAACTGGAAAGCATTATGCTGAGTGAAATAAGTCAGGTGTTAAAGGCCAAATACAATATGATCTCACCTTTAACAGGAAGCTAAACAACAAAACAAACAAGCAAGCAAAATATAACCAAAGACACTGAAATAGAGAACAGGCTGACAGTGACCAGAGGGGAGAGGGGAGGAAATTTCAGGGGAAATAGGGGGGCGATTTAGAGGAACATATATAAAGGATACATGGACAACAACTGAGAAGGGTGGAAATGGTAGGGAGGGGAGCACAGGAGTGGGATGGGATGAGAGTAATAGACAGAAAACTGTATTTGAAAAATAATTAAATAAAAAAATTGGGAAAAAGAAGACAAAAAAAAAAAGAGCTGAAACCACAAAACTCCTAGAAGTAAACATAAGAAGCAACTGACATTGGTCTTAGAAATAATTTTTTTTGATATGTCTCCTTGAACAAAGGCAATAAAAGCAAAAATAAACAAATAAAAATACATCAAACTAAAAAACCTTTGTACAATGAAGGAAATCATCAACAGAATAAAAAGACAACCTACTGAATAGGAGAAGATATTTGCAAATGATATATTCAACAATTGGTTAATATACAAACTATATAAAAACTCATGTAATTCAACATCAACCCCCCCCCCAAATCTGATTTAAAAATAGGCAGAGGATCTGAATAGATATTTCTCCAAAGAAGCCATACAGATTGCTAACAGACACAAAAAGATGCTCAAATCATTAATTATCAGAGAAATACAAATTAACATCATACCACTCAGATTGTCTATTATCAAAAAATAAGTAAATAACAAGTGTTGGTAAGGATGTGGAGAAATGGGAGCCCTCCTGTACTGTTGATAAGATTGTAAACTGGCACAACCACTGTAAGAAGAGATGATCTCCTATATTTAACCATAAAACTATCATATGACCCAGAAATTCCACTTCTGGTTAATTATCTGAAGAAAGTAAAACATTAATTTGGAAAGATATATACTCCCCTATGTTTATCACAACATTATTTAAAGTAGCCAAGACATAGAAGCCACATAGGCGTCTATCAATAGAGGAACGGTTAAAGAGGATGTGACATACATGAACACATATGCACACATGTGGACAATGGAATATTAGTCAGCCATAAAAATAATGAAATCTTACAATTTTTGGTAATAAGAATAGACTTAGAGGGTATAATACTAAGTGAAATAAGTCAGACAGAGAAAGACAAATACCATGTGATTTCATTTATATGTGGAGTCCAAAACAAAACATAGAACAAAAAACTAAAATAAAACAGACACAGACATAGAGAAACAGAGAACAAATTGATGGTTGCCAAAGGTGGGGCAGGTAATGAGAGTGGGTGAAAAAGATGAAAATGTTTACGAGATATAACCTTATAGTTATAAATTAGTAAGTCATTGGGATGTAATATATAGCATGAGAAATTTAGTCAATAATATCTTAGTAACTATGTATGGTGACATACAGTTATTAGACTTATGGTGATCATTTCATAAGGTATATGAATATCAGATCATTATGCTGTATACCTGAAACTAATATAATATTGTATTTCAAGTATACTTTAATAAAATGGCTGATAATAAATATTTAAACTACACACATCTGACGACAAATTTCTATTACAGGTGAATATCTACAAACCAAAAATTATGACCAGCAATCCATAAGAAAAACATTTTAGGCAGAATACTTGAACAAATACTGTAAAAAAGAGAATATTTCAATTACCAATAAGCATATGAAGACAATTCAGCTTCAGATGATCGTTAGTTTAATGAAAGTTAAAAACCACAATGAGACACCACAATATATCCACCAAAATAACTGAAAGGAGAAAGGTATAAAATATCAAATGCCATTGAGAATGTGGGACAACCAGAACCCTCACACACTGCTGGTAGAAATGGGAATTGGAATAACTACTTTGTGAAACTGTTTGTCAGTTTGTCTTTGGTAGGCAGAATTCTGTGATGGCCCCAAGAGTTCCACACCTTAGTATACACACCCTGTAAAATCCCCTCTCCCTGAATGTAGCCAGGACTGTGAATATGTTGGATTTCACTTCATGATTAGATTACATTATATGACAGAGATGAAAAGATTTGTTGACTATACTAAAGGTACCAAATCTGTTAAGTTAATATAAAAATCAGGAGAAATTGTCTTGGGAGGAGCTAGCTGGGTTAACCCTAAGCAGGGACTGAACCCTTCCTGAAAGAAGAGATTTGAAGGGTCAGAGTGTGAGAAGGCCTATCAAGGAGGTCATGTGGCAAGATCATGAAAGTAACCTGAAGGAGCTGAGAGTCGTCTTGGCCAGTAGCCAGAAAAAAAGAAAAAAAAGAAAGAAAGAGAAAAGAGAAGAAGAAGAAGAAAAAAAAAGGACTCCAGTTCTCTAACTACAAAGAGCTAAATTCCTCTAAAAGCCTGAATATGCTCAGAAGTGGATTGTCCTTTAGCTGTGCCTCTAGTTGGAGAACAAACGGCCAATATCTTGATTTCAGCCTGGGAGATCTTGAACAGAAGAGCCAACTAAAATGTGCAAGATTCCTTATCCATGAAAACTATGAAATAACAAATTTGTGTGGTTTTAGGGTAGCCATTACATTTGTAGTAGTTTGTTATACAACAATAGAAAACTGATGCAGTCTCATAAAGTTGGATATGCATGTCCCTCGATTCAACAATTCTATTCCTAGTAATGTTTCTAACAGAAAGAAAGCTATACATGTTTTCACCAAAATACATACACTACAATATCCACAGAAGCAATATTTATAATACCTTAAAACTAAAAACTACCCAAATGAGAAAGAGGGGGAGTTATGAAATGTTGATAACATTTTATTTTATTATTTGGGTTCTGGTTACTACACATGTGTGTACAGTTGGTAAAAATGTATTAAGCTGTGCTCTTTCCTAGAATATATTATATTTTTAAATGACCAAAACTTTGATTCTATTATACAAGAACACAATTATTATTAAATTATTTTTAAACTTTTATACATATAAAAGTACTTACATGATTTTACTTGTGTAATTATTTTAGCTTCAGTCCTACGTGAATAAAACAAAAAAATATACTATATAAAAACAAAAACACCTAATTGTCAGTTGTTTGGATTTTTATCCTAGTTCTTATATGATTTTTGGTGAACCTTCAACACATTGCTTTAATATATGTTTTTGTGTTTTCTTCTTCAAGGAAAATAAATTAGTAGTATATTGAGAATGTTAAGGCACTCTGTGGAATAACATCTTTGTTATTATTGTAAATTCACTTACTTTCCCAGCCATATGCATCTTCTCTGATGAACATACATTTCTGGGACAGGCCATGATAAAATAGAAAATTTTAATCTTATCAAACCTTTCAGAGGGTAAAGCTAAAGGTATTTTTATTACATTTTAGAAAGGAAATATAATGGCTTTCTCATAGTCATGTAAGAGTACATATATGGTCTTGCAAAATAATCAACAAATTTTTACTGAATACCTCATATACAGGACATTGTGTTAAATATGAGAAGTATAAAAAGAGATAGTATCTTGTTTCTCCTTTTGGAAGATTTAAGATCTACTTGAAGAAATACATACCAATAAGCATTAGTTAATGACATAGGTTAATACAGGGCAGGGCAAAATTAAGTTTGCTGTTATGAGTATGCTAAACACAGAGTTTATTCTTGTATTACTATTTATTAATTATTGCATTATTTTCCATATGAACAACTGTAAACCTATTTTTGTCCCACCTTGTATGTTAATGCCAAATAAGTATCAGATAAAGAAGAAGTAGTAAGAAAAAAAGAAAGAAAAAAAAGGAAAAATAACCATTGTAAAATGGTACTCCAAAACCAGAGAGCTGTTGGCAGTCAGGAAAGGCTTCCTGAAGTCAGCATGATAGTAAAACAAAATAATTTTTGGTAGAGAACTGGTTTTAAATCTGACTTCTTTTTCACTTTCCAGATAGGAGCAGTTACTTAACTTCTTAAAAGTTTTCAGTTTCTTATCTGAGATTTAGGAATGATGCCGATAATTTCTACTTCACAAGTTTTCGAGGTCAGATAAGTTAATAAAATAGCAGGTTCTTCTAGTCTGCATAGCTGACCTTTCTTTGAGATAGTATATAATTACCGAGAATCTTTGAAATCTGACTCTGAGTATTAGAGAAGATTGGACAGTGGGAAGTTGGGAGGTATATTAAGTGTTAGAGAGAGAAAAGAGAAGGAGGTATTGGGGATTTAAAATAAAAAGTGAATAACAAATATTGACAAAAGTACAGTACAGCATAATGAAAACAAGACAGGATAGTGTTTGGGAATCCTGGAACAATAAACACAATTAAGAATGTTTCATTACAGGCTGGCAAACCCAACAGCATGCTGGCTATGGTGAGGAAACCAGAAATATAGAAGAAATTCCTGAATATTTACCTTATCAGTGGAAAAGCAATCCTTACCACCATTTTTACTTACATATATGAAATGGCTAGAGGAGAAGTGACGGCTGTACTAGTGCTTATGTCATGTTGGGTTTGCCTTTTGTCCCATGGGCATGTGGACAAAGAAAAGCTCATTGTAGTCCATAGCATCAGGAAGGTTTGGAGCTCAGTCTTCAAGAGTGGGTGGGACATAGATTCAAGGAAGAAAAAGGTTTATTCTAGACAGGTGCAGCATCCTGCAAAGATTCATCAGACAGAAGTATCTTGCTACTAACTTATTTTACTTGATTATGAATAAGAGTAAAGATCATTTCGATAAGAGATACTACTTCTGAGAGTTTATGGAGAGGTAAGGAAAGAAGTGGCAATTGTAAAAGATCATTTCTCCTAGATAAAAATTGCTGGTTTGAGGTTGTGCAGCAAAACTAGTGGTCTGCTCTCCAAGGAAGAATGGGTAAGAAAGAGACTTAGGTATCTGATTTTACACAAAGTGTGAGTTCCCTGAGATTTTAAAGTAAATGTTTTGAGATGATCCAGACTCATTTCTGTTGAGAATGTCTCTACACCTTGCTGAAATTCCATGATGAAAGCTGTATTTTCTCATCAATTTTTTTTGTTTACCTCTATACAACAAAAGTAACCCTTTTGGACAATTAATCAGCTAAGTCATTATCAATTTCAGCTACAACTAGATTTGATTAACTTTCTAAGACCAGATTGTAGGGGTATATTTTCAAAAGGGGAAGTAAAGAGTAGATAGCAATATCTGCCTACACTATGAAATGGTGCGTGGTAGGGAGAGAGAGTGACAGCTACTTCTGCATCAACTGCCATCCTTTACACTCACAAACTAAAGAGCTTCCTGACACATCAGTTTTCAGTGTACCCCAAAGCCCACAGAGCACTTAACTTGGTTTGGTATGTAGTAGGTTTAAAGAGCATGAGTTCATCTCTGAAAGATCTAGGTTTAAGTACTTGACTGTTGTTTGTTTTGTTTTGTTTTGTTTGGAGGGGGTGCTTATTGAGCCAGTTTACTTATAAGTACCACGGGCTTAATAATAATAGTAGCTTCCTAAGAGTTGTTGAGAATATTAAATAAAAATGTATGTAAGGACTCCAGAACATAAAGGCACCCTACAACTGTCAGCTAATAATAATCACTACTATATTTATGGCGCCTGGGTCCTGGATCTTGCCAAGTTTTGTTGGGGAGAGGGAAGGAAAGAAGAAGACGGGCTTGCTTGTTGTGTTGGTGGCACTCTTCAAACAGCCCCCGGGCCTTGGGCTAGAACCACAGCGGATTGCTTCCCCTGCTGGTTTAGTTTCACCCCTGCTCCACCTACGCTTCCCCAAAGCAACAAGTCCTCTTCTTCGAGACTCGCCCGCGCGCGGATGGCAGACCTAGCGCCTCCTCCCAGACCTCTGACAAACTCGCTGTCAAACCCACCTTGGGTCGAAATCGCGTCTGCCAACGCCCTGTGGAGGCGGGAGAGCCCGCAGCAGGTGAAGAAAGCCTCGGCTGGGAGAAAGGCGGGAGACGTGGAAAGTCGGGAAAAGGGGACTGATAGGAGTCCTGGTTCACGCTGCCCTTCAGAGGCAACAGCAGCAACAGAAACCTCGCATCGCTCATCTGAAGCCTCTTTCCTGGGATCAGGAGGGAAACGGGCCCGGACAGAAACCCACAGACGTCCACCCGACCCTCTGGTTACCAAATCGCATCCTGTATTTTCCAGGTTCCCCTCACTCCAATTTCTCCTTGCACGCCCACTCGATTCCCCTGCTCCGCCTCGTTAGGTCCCTTAAGGATACTTGAGGTTCCTGCCAACGACATTTTGCACGAAGAGCAAGTAGGTCAACTACAGCCTCCACCCTATGTTTTCCTCTCCCTTTCCCTCCCAGAATGGGAACCCTGGAGTTTCCAAAGGACTCCCCAAGCGTTTTAGACCGAAAACCTCATCCTGATGCCCAAACAGTTGAACACTGCCAACTTTTTGAAGTGGGGATCCCCGCGTCCTCCTGGAAAAGCTAAGCTGGCCGCTCACATGCCAGAAGAGCCACCCTGACTTCTCCGCGGGGAATTCTCCTCAAAATCTACCGTTCCAGCTTCTACAGTTCTGCACTGAGAAATTGAGAATTAACAGGGAGTACCTTTCTGGGGTGTGCTGTGGTGGGCGGGGGCGGGGGCGAGAAGTTCCGCACCGATTTGGGGAAACTTAAACCGATTTGGGGAAACTAGTTTTAGTTCAAGTCTTTAAGTCTCCTGGAGCCAGGAAGCTACTTTCCCTGGAAAAGAGCAGGGACCCAAGTCACCAGGGGGAAAGTCCTCCTGGAGCGGGGTCCGAAAAGCACGAAGATGAATTGCAATGTCCAAGCTTCTACCGCTGTTTGTCAGAAACGATTCTTTCTCTGGAGATAGAAGCAGGGGTTAAATATATCTCTGGCAAGACAGCCAAAGCCAAACTCACATGTTCAAGACCTCATCCCTCCATCCCCAAGCAGCCCTGAGAACTTGGTACCTCGGACAGAGCCCCGGCGCAGGGCATTGTTTGAAAGGTGTTACCCGGTTTTCGCCAAGTCAAAGAGCAATAAATTATTTTTATGACTTTAGTAGTACAATTTGAAGGACATTTTAATTACATAACCTGCAAAAGATCACTGGAGGCAATGTTGAGTTAAAGAGCCGATGGCAGAATGTCTGCATCGCAGGAGAAAGAGAGAAAACTTGCAAATCTGCAATGAGATTGCGCAGGGCTGTCCCGGTTTTGAAACAATATGCAAAATGCAAGGGCTATCTTACCTTCCGGACTCCAAAGCCGTGTTCTGCTGCAACTTGGCGAGCTTCTTCCTCTCCTCCTTTATGCAACTCCACAAGAAAATGATTCGTGAAGACCGGTCTCCTGGCAGATGCAAAAACCATGACACAGAAGAGGAGCCCGGCGGCCACCTTCCACTGGGAGACACAGCCACCTTTCATCTTTCTTTGGGAGTGAAAAGTGGTTCTGGGGGGCGCACAAGCTGGCGGAGCAGGGGACCCAGAGAAAAGATGTAAATAAAAATGTATATATAGTTTTTTGTTTGTTTGTTTGTTTTTTAAAGGAATCTTTGTGTAGAGAAAGAGACTGATCCAGGGCTTGGAAAGCAGCAAATCAGTGTGTGTTCTCCAGCATCTGGTTGGCGGGGAAGCCGTGTGGTCAGGCGGCCCGGCTCGCCGGCAGGGGTGAGAATGTGAGGAGCTGTGTGTATCCGAGAGAAAGAGCGAGTGTGTCTGTGCTTGATGCTAAATCTGCATTTTCAGCTCCTCCTCACCTCCAGGTCGGGGCGGGAGGAGAGCACCAGCCTGGGTGACGCGTGCCCGCCAGGAGCCAATGAGGACCAGAGAAGCGGCGGGCCCTGCCCTGGGCCATCCCCGGCCCACCCCTACCCGCCCCCGACCTGGCCGGTCCGCCTCCTCCTGCGAGGGGCGCCTCGGTGTGAGCCCGCGCCCCTGCCACTTCCAGCACCCCGGAGAGCTCCTCCATCTCTCCACCCCTCTCGTCTGCCTCTCAGGAAAGTGCCCCCAGCTGTAATCTGGTCGGCGGCGCCCGAGTGATGTCATTGTTTGTGGAAATCTGTCAGGCTCTAGAAAGGGAATTACGATGTGTGTTGTTCTCTGAGGCCCCGAAGGGAGCTGGGGCACTGCCTCATCTGCCTCCTGCTTATTTTTCCCAGCAAAACACCTCTCTCTCCCTCTCTCTCTACACACACACACACACACACACACACACACACACACACGGTATGTCTGCCTCCCCTTCTCTCAATAACAAAGCAAATATTAATCCTCCTCCCTCCACTTTGGGATAACACCTTTGCTCTCCTTCCTGGCACTGGGAGGGTTGGGGAAAGCAGCCTTCTTGAAATGACTCATGGGGGCAGGAATGCAGAAATGAGCGTTGTTTGTTTGTGTGTTTGTTTATTTATTTATTTTAGTAGGCTTCAGGCTGATCTGGAACTAAGCATCTGTGAAGCCTAGCAGGAGCTAAAGCTTGCCTCTACCAGTAATTGTAATTAGATGAGGCTCCACCAGGAGTCTGAGCTGCTCTGATGAGACTGCCTTCCATAGAGCCAGGGCTAGGACTGAAATGCCTGGAAGTGCATTCTGAGACTGGGGGTATTGGTTGCCCAGGGACAGGGAGAGAGCACCTCTGGGGAGGTGTATCCACCAATCCCGGGAGCTGGGCCAAGACTCCAGATGGGTATCCTCCCGTGGAGACGTCACTTGGCAAATTCAGTCACATTGGCCAGGGGTGAACTAAGTTATCCAGTTAAGAAACACACTCACACTGTACTAACTGCTTACAACCAACTTCTTTCAGCTGCAGAGAATAGCAGAGACATGATGTCTGCAACACAATGAGGGCAATTTTTAAAATAATTCTCCTACAAGGGCATGCTTATTGATTTTATTATAGATTTGAGAGAGAGGGAGGGAGGGAGAGAAACATTAATCCATTGCCTTTCAAAGGCACCCATTTGGGACTGAACTGCAACCTTTTTGTGTACAGAATTGTACTCCAACCAGCTGAGCCACATACGCAGGGCATGAGGGTGGTTCTTTCAAAGCAAGTCATTGATATACACTGATGTCGATGATAATTTTTTTCCAAAATTCAAAATCCTGATGTACTTGGAGAAGAAAGAAGTTAGAGACATTTTCCATAGAGGTTTAAGCATATGCTATACATGCACACACAGATTATATTGGCAAATTTTAAACACATACACATGCACACACACATATCTATCTACATTTACAGATTTTCTTCTTTTTATTTTAGCATAAAGAAGTCAGAACTTACAAAGAAAACCTTACTATTGGTAGAAATATTATACATTTAATGCCATGGGATACATTGTCTTCAAAGTAGATCTCATTGCTAATATGTATAGTTGACTTCTCGAGAGACCTTAGAAGCATTGCCAAATAAAAGAATAGGCATTACTGAAGATTTTGATTAAAGCCTAGGAAATTGTTTATTATTATTATTTTAAGAAAACATAAGTGAGGTGCTGAGAAGGTGCTAGGACATAAGCTAAAGATGAAAGGGGCCAGAGTAGAGACAAGATTTCTACAGAAGTATTGATAAGATGGAGCAGAGCTACTCGCAGTTTCTCAGTTCCTTACTGCTAAAAGGCTCATTTCCACCAAGACTTTTTATTACCCTATCTTACTTCACAACCTGCCCCCCAGTGTGCATTTGTTTGATTTTAACAGAAAGTTTTCTTACACAGAGAGCCTCAACTCTATTTCTCTTTTCCTTATACTGTATCCATATTTTGAATTAAAGTAGTAGGCTTGTATGAAGAACTTCTGAATTGTGTTTCCTGCCCTGTATTGTCCTTTGAGAAAAATGGCACCAAATATGAAAATTATATTACATGGACTCACAATCATGAAGAGCATTTCAAAAGCAGCAACAGAGATAAAAATATAAGTCTTTAGAAAAATATATTTTGAAGAGCATCAAATAAGTCAATTTAGAAGATTATGGGTGTGGTGCAATAGAAGTGATAATGTAGCTAACTCTCTCTGAAAATGAGCATGAACTGTTTATTAATGTTTATGAAACCACAGAGCAATACTTTATTTCCTAAATAAATTCCTGAGATGAAATGCTGATATGTATTAAACTTGCGTATCTGCATTTTAATAATTAAAACCATGTAAAGTGGGGTACAAGCTAAATAAAGCCTGGACTGATGATTAAAATAAACTATTTTTAGTTGTTTACATAGAATAGAGTTCATCATAATGTTGTTACAGAAGCATAGAAAATAAAAATAAAGCTTTTGTGATGCAAATACTAAATATCTAATGCATAACCATGTAGTAAGCAAGTGGGAAAATGTATTGATTCATTAATTGTTACTTGAAATATAAATACACATCCACGTGCATACATATATTGCTTTTTAAAAGATGACTATTTCTAAACTTCTTTTTTTTAACTATAGTAACATTGGACCAATAAGGTGACAGAAGAGAGAATAGCAGAAGAATGTTTCAAGGATTGAAATGGAATTCAATTGACAGAAAATATTGCAGGCTCTGCTGTCATTGACTATGCCACTTGGACCAAATCATTGCAGCTCTCAAAGCCTCTAGCTCCTTATCTGTTAAATGGAGATAGTTTTTGACTAAATAACCTCCAGGTCCAAAACCCTATAACTTCAAAGAGATGACAAAGTACATACTATAATGTAGGAAGCACCATCAATAGCTTGAGAAATGTTGTGTACTGTCATACATTTTTTTTCAAATAACATTATAGTGGTTAACAGACAATTATTTTTATATAACCTCCCTCAAACAGTACTATATTTACTAACTTTGTGGATCTCAGAAAATATTAATTATATGATGCTCAGTACCAGTCATGCAAATGATCAGTATGTTGAGATTCTTCCTGTTTAAGATATTGTGGTATTTGTAGAGAAAATATGGGTATTTTAGTTTGGATATGCCAAATATACCTTCTAAAGTCTCTTTTAGATTATTGTCCTGCAAAGACCAGAATATTCCCATTTTATGACTTCATAACTGTAAATCAGCTGACCTGTGTATAATTAAATGAAGCTAAACCACCTGAGGTATATTTGGGGTCCTCCCCCTCAGATACTTCCAGGGATAAATTTCTGCCCAGGGAGCTTTAGATCAAGGAGAACCCAATTCTGAAGAGGAGAGAGAAAACTAGAAGTAGCCCTAGGAGAGACTGCTGGTTCTTTGAGTATTCTTTTGATCATTATGAAAAAGATTTTATGTTTATGATGATTTCTTTTCAATTGGGTGAGGTACAATCTGAAGAGAAATACATCATGTACAACAGAAAGTTCATAGCAGCACAATTCATGATAGCCAAGAGTTGGAAGCAATCTAGACGCCCATCGGTAAATGACTGGATCAAAAAGCTATGGTACATTTACACAATGGAATTCTATGCTGCAGAAAGGATGAAGGAACTACTACCCTTTGCAACATCATGGATGGAACTGGAAAGCATTATGCTGAGCGAAATAAGCCAGGCGGTGAAAGACAAATACCATATGATATCACCATTAACAGGAATCTAAACAACAAAACAAACAAGCAAGCAAATATGACCAATGACACTCAAATACAGAACAGGCTTATAGGGTCCAAAGGGGAGAAAATCATAGGGGAAAAGGGGATGGAGTCACATGAACAAGTATAAAGGACACATGGACAATAACTAAGGGGGGGGGGGAAAAAAGGGAGGGAGGTGGGGAGCACTGGGCAAGGGGCGGGCAGAGCTGGGAATATAAGACAGAAAACTGTACTTGAACAAGAATTAAATAAAAAAATTAATAAAAAAAGAAAGTACAAGTTAAGATACAGCCTTTTTAAAAATCAGTTCAGGCTTTGCCCTTTCTGTTTCATTCATTCTGAGTACTTTAAGTATGGTAATAATAATTTCAGTGGTGCCAGAAGATTCTTCTATCATATTGTATTACTAACCCAAGTTGATTCTTCTATCATATTGTATTCTTTGTATCATATTGTATCATATTGTATTCTTCTATCATATTGTATTACTAACCCAAGTTGATTCTTCCTAATGACCCTGCCCTCCCTGTCACTTCCATCCCAGCTAATACTTAGACTTTCTGAATTCAACATTGGTTAAATTTTTACATTTTCTCCAGATACTGCTTATTTTCAATATCTCACCTCATTTCCCTGTGGCATTTATCAATAGTCTCATACTTAGAAAATTTTAATTAGTACCTTGGTATACACCCACTTCTAAATCATTGGGATTCACTTGGTCTTGCCTCCAATTCTTACAAGCTTTTACCAACTTATACCTTTTATTGAACAAGCTATCTGTTTTTCCTCTAGTTGCAAAGTCTTAGCTGACTTTTTTTTTATTTAAGCCATCTTAAATTAATATAATGGGGAGGAGTCATAGGCCTTTATCAAGTGCTTTATTTTCATCAAGGCATTAAATCTACAGTGCTTTGGGTTGTATTCATTTTATAACTTTATTAACAGGAATCAACTTTATTCAGACTAAGTGACTCTTCATAAACAAAAGCTACTGTTGTTTCCTTATTTTCCAGGGCAGAAAAAATTATTTGGGTGTCAATGTAGGTCCTATTATTTTAACAAAGCTTGGAGTAGCTAAATAATAAAACCAAGGGTCCTTTTAATCTTCTTTTGAAAATTAGGAACACATTGCTATTCATTATCTTTAGATTCCTTTTAGGTCTACAGGAATACAAAATAATGTTTGTTCACCTGGAAAGTTAATTAGTTATTTCCCAGATGCAGAGCTTATTGGAACATTGCTTATTGTCTGTAGAAAGTGATTACTACTCATAAATTTTCTATCTTTTATTATTTCCCTTTCATGGTCTTTAAAAATATAGTAAACATTCAATTCATTTTTTATGGGGGTAGATGTCTTTTTATTTTTGTCTCTGTTTTTTTAAAATATATTTTATTGATTATACCATTACAGTTGTTCTATTCCCCCCCTTCATTCCCCTCCACCCACACACTCCCTCCCTCACCATTCTCCCCCCCTTAGTTTATAACCACGTGTCTCAAGTTCTTTAGATTCTATATTTCCCCCACTACTCTCGCCCTCCCCCTATCTATTTTCTACCTACCCTCTATGCTATTTTCTGTGCCTTCTCCCTCCTTCTCCTCCTCCCACTCCCCTGTTGCTAACCCTCCATGCGTTCTTCATTTCTATGGTTCCATTCCTGATCTAGCTGTCCTCTAGGTTTGCTTTTGTTTTAGGTGTGGTTGTTAATAACTGTGAGTTTGCTGTCCTTTCACTGTTCATATTTTTCATCTTCTTTTTCTTATATAAGTCCCTTTAGCATTTCATATAATAAGGGCTTGGTGAGGATGAACTCCTTGAACTTGACCTTATCTGAGAAGCACTTTATCTGCCCTTCCATTCTAAATGAAAGTTTTGCTGGATAAAGCAATCTTGGCTGTAGGTCTTTGGATTTCATGACTTGGAATACTTCTTTCCAGCCCCTTCTTGCCTGTAAGGTCTCTTTTGAGAAATCCGCTGACAGTCTTTGGTCCTTTGTAGGTGACTGTCCCCTTATCTCTTGATGCTTCTAGGATTCTCTCCTTCATTTTAGTCTTGGCTAATGTAATTATGATGTGCCCTGGTGTGTTCCTTCTTGGGTCCAACTTCTTTGGGACTCTCTGAGCTTCTTGGACTTCCTGGAAGTCTATTTCCTTTGCCAGACTGGGGAAGTTCTCCTTTATTATTTGTTCAAATAAGTTTTCCACTGGTGGCTGTTTCTTTCCCCCTTCTGGTACCTCTATAATCTGGATGTTGGAACGTTTAAAGATGTCCTGGAGGTTCCTAAGCCTCTCCTCATTTTTTTTGAATTCTCATTTCTTCATTCCTTTCTGTTTGGATGTTTCGTTCTTCCTTTTGGTCCATTCCATTGATTTGAGTCCCCGTTTCCTTTCCATCACTATTGGTTTCCTGTGCATCTCCCTTCATTTCAATTAGTTTAGCCTTCATATGTTCCTCTAATTTGTGACTATAATCTACCAGTTCTGTTAGCATACTGATAAACAGTGTCTTGAATTGTGCTTCTGAGAGGCTGGCAATTTCTCGGTCTCTGAGAGTTATAGGCTCTGGGACTTTGAGTTCTTCTTGAGCCATGTTTTGGTCTGTTCCTGCCTGTTCCATAGCAGGATCGGAGCCCTAGGTGTTCACTAGAGCAGGGCAACTCAGTTGCTGGGTTGTGACGTTGTATTTGGGGGCGGGGTCAAAGAGGAAGGATGGCGGTCCATCTGCCGCCTGCCGCAACTACCACGGTCACCGGGCCCACGCATTTCATCCCACTGCACTGGAGTGTGCCACCGCTGTCAGCCCTTGCCCCCTGGGGCCTGCGTGGTCCGTCTCACTGTGCGTGAATGTGCGACGCGGTCGGTCTGCCCCATACCCTGACTGGGTCCGGGTTACTTGCATGCCTAGGTCGGGGGATCTGTCCTGCCCAACCCTGCTCGCTGCTGGCTCCGCCTCTCTTACCATCCCCGCTGAAGGGTTAGAGGTAGTCGGACTTTCATATAATTCAATTTTCTGTCCTTTGGCTGTGTCTTTGTTCTCCAAACCTTTGTTGTATTCAAATTTGGTCATGGGAGAAGGCACAGTGTTTCCACATATGCCTCCATCTTGGCGGAAGTCTCTTCAATTCATTTTTTGAATGATTATGTAGCTCATCTTTAACAGGGAGATTTTTGTTTTTGTGTTTGCTTTTCAAACTACCTACAGTGTAGACATAATTCAGAGAGAACAGAGATCAGTTTATTGGCAATTATAAACTAGACTTTAAGAAGATAAAATGTTATATGGAAAATAAAACTTCAAACATTAAAATGTATACACTAGTTTTTTAACCCTCAGAAGAGGATATGTTTATTGATTTGAGAGAGAGGAAGGGGGAGAGAGAGAGAGATCAATGTGAGAGAGAAATATTGAAATATTGATGCAAGAGAGAAATGTTGGTTGGTTGCTTTTTGCATAAGCCCTGACTAGGGATCCAATTCACACCCTAGGTATGTGCTCTGACAAGAAATCAAACCCATAACTTTTTTGGTCTACTCGATGACACTCCAATCAACTGAGCCACCTGGTCAAAACTAAATGTATATACATTTTCTAAGACTAATTCTGCCATTGCAATGAAGCAACCAGTTCTAAGAAAGTTCTTACTTATACTTGAACTCTTTGGGTAAATACACACTGTTTAGTATTGATTTGAACAACTTCACAGAAATAGAAAAATTGATATATAATGTTATTTAACTTGATGAAAAACAGCTATAAAAAGTTTGCCTGTGCTCTCAGATATGCCATTTTTCCTCTGAAAATATTTTATCCTTGCATGATTTTAGAAACATAGCATAATTTATCTTTAGAAAAATTCATCATATAATATCCATTTTATCTTCTATGCTAGTAGGGAGAGTTGACCAGTGTACTTTACTGGTACAGTTTATAGTATACTTTATAGTACAGTATACTTTAGAAAGCTATTTATAAAACTAGCTACTCAAGATAATACCTAGTGACTTTTATATATTTATTTTCTCTTTTAAAATTTTACACTAAGATTATAATTCATGTAAGACATAATCACAAAATTCTTAGTTTGAAATAATGTACTCTTGATGCATTTATTTATGCTAGTAGTATTCAGCTCACAAGCATATAGATTGCAGTGTTAAAAAATACTCACCATCCTTTCAAAATAAATTATTTCTCATAAAAAATTCCAAGACGTGGCTTTTTGGGGGGATGACCAAAGATTTGGCAACATTGTCATAATTATCTAAAGTTAGTATTTCCATTCTTCTCCCTCTCCCCTAGATGTAACAGGGCCTGAATGCCCAGTTTACTGAAATCCTCACCCACCCTCAAGATTCATGTATTTTATATTCATGACCTGGCATAAAGCCATCTAAGTTTATGACTTTGTGTTCAAACAGTCTATAAGGTCTCAACTGATTTTTCTATAGAGGTTTTTTATAATGCCTTTAATAGAATACATTCAAATAACATTAAAGAATGAGTATATTCTGTAAACAATTATTAGCATAGATGTTTAAAAAACCATAACAAATTATACTCGGAATTTCAGGGCACAGACTTTTAGAGAAATGGAAAGAATGTTGGACAAAGGTAAAACTTGATCCATATTGAATAACACTGAATAGATAAACTGGCATTTCCTCCCTTCTCGGGTAGTGAAAAACTTTGCAAATGCCCAATATGGTTAGTTTTTCTTATGTTCTGTATTTTTCTATAGGATAGTCCTTAGAGGAATGCCTGTGGAAGATAGACACAAATTTACCAGTATAGGAAGAGTGGGATAATGATGTAGAGTATGAATTAGTATAGAAATATTGAAAAGATGATAGGCATGTGATAAGATTGTGAAGCTGAAAATAGAGATTCTTTTGTTCAGTGTTGACTCTGTCATTTTAGCCATGTGACATATAATAAATCACTTCATTTTTCTGGGAATCAATGTTAATTGGGGGTAGGGATTAATTTTTTAGACTGATTATGCCTAAGATTCTGTTTAGGGTTAATTTTCAATAATGATATTCAATTATTTTTCTCATGCATCCCAAATCTCTTAAGCTCTATAGCTATATGAGCTATGCAATGGTACATGACGCACAACAGTGTGATTATACAATTTATAGTTATTACAAGTATCATTGATTGTATTCATAGATGTGAAGAACAAACTGGTGGTTTTCAGATGGGAGAAGGATATGGGGATGGGAAAAATATATAAAAGAGATTAAGAAGTACGCACTTCCAATTATAAAATAAGTAAGTCAAAGGAATATGTACAACATAGTAAATATAGTCAATAATATTGTAATAATGTTTTATGGCGATAGGTAATAACTAGACTTTTCATGGTGATGTTTATTTTTTTCTCTTTATTTTTATTGTTGACACTACTATAGATGTTCTCATTGGCCCCCCTTTGGCCTACCTCCATTCAGCCCTCACCACCCTTTGCTCTGGCCATCACCACACTGTTGTCTGTGTCTAAGAGTTATGAATATATATTCTTAGGCTGATTCCTTACCTTCTTTCATCCATTTCCTCTTCCCCTCTGAAAACTGTCAGTCTCTTCCATGTATCTGTGCCCCTGTTTCTATTTTGTTTATCTATTTATTTTGTTCCTCAGGTTCCATATTAAGTGAGATCATGTGGAATTTATCTTTCTCTGACTGGGTTATTTCACTTAGCATAATAATCTCCAGGTCCATTCATGCTGTTGCAAAAGGTAAGATTTCCTTCATTTTACAGTTGTGTTGCACAAATAGACTATAGCTCTTTTATCCACTCATTTACTGATGGACACTTAGGCTGTTTCCAGATCTTGCCTATTGTAAATAATACTGCTATGAACACAGGGGTACATACATCCTTTTGAATAGTTTTGGCATTCTTAGGATACATTCCCAGAACTGGAATTGCTGGGTCAAAAGGAAGTTCCATTGTTAAATTTTTGAGGAAACTTTATACTGTTTTCACAGTGTATAAATTAGTCTGTATTCCCAGCAATAGTGCACTAGGGTTTCCTTTTCAAAGCATCCTCACCAGCACTTGCTTATTGATACAGTGATGGTAGCCATTCTGGCACATATGAGGTAATATCTTGTTTTGATTTTAGTTTGCATTTCTCTGATGGTTAGTGATGTTGCACCTTTTAAAATATGTATATTAGTCATCTGTATGTTCCCTTTGGATAAGTGTTTATGTAGGTCCTTTGCCCACTCTATTTTATTTTTTAAAGTATATTTAATTGATTATACCATTACAGTTGTTCTATTTATTTCTCCTCATTATTTCCTTCTGCCCTGAAACCCCATCCCCCATCTCACCAGCATTACCCACCCCCTATCCCCCAGTTAGTTCATGTCCATGGATTGAACATAAGTTCTTTGGCTTCTCCATTTCCTATATTATTCTTAACCTCCCCCTGTCTATTTTGTACCTTCCATTTATGCATCTTATTCCCTATACCTTTCCCCCCATTTCTTCCTCTTTCCCTTCCCTACTGATAACCCTCCAGGTAATCTCTATTTCTGTGAAATCAGTTCTTGTTCTAGTTGTTTGCTTAGCTCATTTTATTTTTGTTTTTTTTAAGGTTTTGTTGTTGATAGTTGTGAGTTTGTTGTCATTTTAGTGTTTGTATTTTTTATCTTTTTTCTTAGACAAGTCCCTTAAATGTTTCATATAATAAGGGCTTGGTGATGATGAGCTCCTTTAACATGGCCTTATCTGGGAAGCACATTTTCTGCCCTTCCATTCTAAATGATAGCTTTGATGGATAGAATAATCTTGCATATAGGTCCTTGGCTTTCAAGACTTCAAATACTTCATTAAAGCTCATTCTTGCCTGTAAAGTTTCTTTTAAGAAATCAGCTGATTGTCTTATGGGAACTCCTTTGTAGGTAACTGTCTTCTTTTCTCTTGCTGCTTTTAAGATTCTCTCCTTATCTTGGGTAATGTAATTTGGTGTGCCTTGGTGTGTTCCTCCTCGGGCCCAACTTCTTTGGGACTCTGATCTTCCTGGACTTCCTGGAAATCAATTTTCTTGGCCAGATTGGGGAAGTTCTCCTTCATTATGTTTTCAAATAAGTTTTTATTTTTTTCTCTTCCTTTTCTCCTTCTGGCACCCCTATTATTTAGATGTTGGAATATTTAAAGTTGTTCTGGAAGTTCTTAAGCCTCTCCTCATGTTTTTGAATTCTTGTTTCCTCATTCTATTCTGGTTGAATGTTTATTTCTTCTTTTTTCTCCAAACCATTGATTTGAGTTCTGGTTTCCTTCCTGTCACTGTTGGTTCCATTTATTTCATTGTCCATAGCCTTTATTTTTCCTTTATTTTATGACCATACTCAACCATTTCTGTGAGCATCCTGCTTACCAGTGTTTTGGACTGTGCATCTGATAGGTTGGCTATCTCTTCATTGCCTAGTTGTATTTTTTCTGGAGCTTTGATCTGTTTGTTGATTTGGCCATTTATTCTTGTCCCAGCACACCTGTTATGCAGTGAGGGAGACAGCCTTAGGTATTCACCAGGGTGGGGCAACCCACATTGCTGCATTGTGGCACTGTATGTAGGAAAGTGGCTTGAAAGGGGAAAGTGTCGCTTGCTTGTCTCTCAGCTAGTTTTCAGGCACTTCCTCTGCTATTTACGAGGGAATTGTGCTTTTCTGGTGCTGATTTCCTGGTCGGTGGTTTTGTGTACATTCTAGAACCCTGTAGGTCTCTCAAACAAACTCTCTTGTGAGGTGAGGAATTTCTCCTGCCACCACAATCCCCTCAGGTTTTTTTAAAAAGATTTTATTTATTTATCTTTAGAGGGGAATGGAAGGAGAAAGGGAGAGAAATATCAATGTATGATTGCCTCTCAAGAGTCCCCCACTCGGAACTGGCCTGCAACCCAGGTTTGTGCCCTGACTGGGAATAGAACTGCAATCATCTGTCTGGTTTGCAGGCCCACGCTCAATCCACTGAGCTATGCCAGCCAGGGCCCCTCAGGTTTTTTTAAGTCGGAGGTTTTGAGGCTTTATTTCTTCGCGTTTGAAACCTGGATTGTACAGCCTGTCTTGCTCCCCAGTTGTTCCTTTTGGTTTCTCTGTATGCAAATGTGGAAACTTCTGGTCCACTAGCCACCACCTTGCTATGAGTTCTCTCCACCCAGTTGCCTGTCTCTGTCCCTCCTATTGGTCCGGGCAAATTAACTTTAACTCCTGTCATCAGACTTCTATAGAGTTCAATTTTCTTGCAGTTCTGGTTATTTTTTTGTTCTTAAATTTGTTGTTGTCCTTTTGGTGTATGAGGAGGAAAGGTGTATCTACTTATACCTCCATCTTGGCTAGAAGTTGCTCACCAACTTTTTACTTTAATAGAAATTGTATTGGGTCTATGGATTACTTTGGGTGTTATGAACATTTTAATGATGTTAGTTATTCTAATCCGTGAACACAGTATATGCTTCTACTTATTGCCATCTTCTTTAGTTTCTTTCTTTTATGTCTTATAGTACATTAAGTACAAGTCTTTTATTTTCTTGGTTAAATTTATTCCTACGTATCTTATTTTTGTTGCTGTTGCAATGATACATGGGGTTGTTTTCTTGGTTTCTGTTTCTGATAGGTCATTGTTGGTATATAGACATACCACCAATTGCTGGATGTTAATTTTTTATTCGGCTACTTTGCAAAATTCATTTACCAGCTCTAATAGTTATTTGTTGGAGTGTTTTAGCACTTTTAATGTACAATGTCATCTCATCTGCATATAACAGCAGCTTTACTTCCTCCTTTCTAATTTGGATATATTTTATTTCTTCTTGTGTGAATGCTGTGGCTATAACTTCCAGTACTAGGTTGAATAAGAGTGGTGAAAGTGGACATTCCTGATGTTCCTGATCTTAAGGTGAACAATTTTATGTTTTGTCCCTTGAATATAATTTTGGCTGCAGGTTTGTCATATAACCTTTATTATGCTGAGATATGTGTCCTCTATTCCCATTTCATTGAGATTTTTATTATAAATGGGTATTGGATTTTATCAAATGCTTTTTATGCATCTACTGATAGGATCATGTAATTTTTATTCTTCATTTTGTTTATGTGGTGCATCATGTTTATTGATTTGTGAATATTTTGCCAATGGTGCATCTCAGGAATAAATCCCATTTGATTATGACATATGGTATTTTAAATACATTGCTGAATCCAATTTGTTGATATTTCATTGAAATTTAAGCATTTGTGAGACTTCCGCCAAGATGGAGGCATAGGTGGAAACACTGTGCCTTCTCCCACAACCAAGTTTGAATACAACAAAGGTTTGGAGAAACACAGACACAACCAAAGGACAGAAAATTGAATTATACGGAAGTCCGACTACATCTAACTGTTCAACGGGGACGGTAAGAGGGGTGGAGCCAGCAGCAAGCAGGGTCGGGCAGGACAGGGCCCCCGACCCAGGCACGCAGGCAGACCGGAACCAGTTGGGGTGCGGGGCAGACCGCGGGCGCAAATTCGCGCACAGTGAGACAGACCACGCAGGCCCCAGGGGGTGAGGGCTGACGGCGGTGGCACACTCGCGTGCAGTGGGACGAAACGCGTGGGCTCGGTGACAGCAGCAACTGCGGCACCGGTGAGGGCCGTGGCGGCAGGCGGCGGACAGGACGCCAGAGTCCCTCTTTGACCCCGCCCCCACATACAGCATCACGACCCAGCGACTTAGTTGCCCTGTTCTAGTGAACACTTTAGGGCTCTGATCCTGCTATGGAACAGGCATGAACAACCTGAAAGATGGCGCAAGAAGAACTCAAAGTCCCAGAGCCAATAACTCTAAGCGACCGAGAAATTGCCAGCCTCTCAGAAGCACAATTCAAGACACTATTTATCAGGATGCTCACAGAACTGGTAGATTATAGTCACAAATTAAAGGAACAAAGCCACAAATTAGAGGAACATATGAAGGCTAAACTAATTGAAATGAAGGGAGATGCACAGGAAACCAACAGTGATGGAAAGGAAACGGGGACTCAAATCAATGGAATGGACCAAAAGGAAGAACAAAACATCCCACCAGAAAGGAATGAAGAAATGAGAATTCAAAAAAAATGAGGAGAGGCTTAGGAACCTCCAGGACATCTTTAAACATTCCAACATCCGGATTATAGGGGTACCAGAAGGGGGAAAGAAACAGCCACCAGTGGAAAACTTATTTGAACAAATAATAAAGGAGAACTTCCCCAGTCTGGCAAAGGAAATAGACTTCCAGGAAATCCAGGAAGCTCAGAGAGTCCCAAAGAAGTTGGACCCAAGAAGGAACACACCAAGGCACATCATAATTACATTAGCCAAGACCAAAATGAAGAAGAATCCTAGAAGCATCAAGGGATAAGGGGACAGTCACCTACAAAGAAGTACCCATCAGACTGTCAGCGGATTTCTCAAAAGAGACCTTACAGGCAAGAAGGGGCTGGAAAGAAGTATTCCAAGTCATGAAATCCAAAGACCTACAGCCAAGATTGCTTTATCCAGCAAAACTTTCATTTAGAATGGAAGGGCAGATAAAGTGCTTCTCAGATAAGGTCAAGTTCAAGGAGTTCATCCTCACCAAGCCCTTATTATATGAAATGCTAAAGGGACTTATATAAGAAAAAGAAGATGAAAAATATGAACAGTGAAAGGACAGCAAACACATAGTTATTAACAACCACACCTAAAACAAAAGCAAACCAAGAGGACAGCTAGATCAGGAGTGGAACCATAGAAATGAAGAACACATGGAGGGTCAGAAACAGGGGGGTGGGAGGGGGAGAAGGGGGGAGAAGGCACAGAAAATAGCATAGATGGTAGGCAGAAAATAGATAGGGGGAGGGCGAGAGTAGTGGGGGAAATATAGAATCCAAAGAACTTGAGACACGTGGTTATAAACTAAGGGGGGAAGAGTGGTGGGGGAGGGAGGGTGCGGGTGGAGGGGAATGAAGGGGGGGAATAGAACAACTGTAATGGTATAATCAATAAAATATATTTAAAAAAAGAAATTTAAGCATTTGTGTCATCTGGAATATTGGCCTATAATTTTCTTTCTTTGCAGTGTCTTTATATGATTGTGGAATTTGGATAATTCTGCCTTCATGATATGAGCTTGGGGATTTTCCCTTCTATTGAATTTTTTGAATACTTTGAGAAGGATAGGTATTACCTGTCCTTTAAATGTTTGGTAAAATTCAACTGTGAAGCTATCCAGTCCAAAAGTTTGATTTGCTGAGAGGATTTTTTTTTTAAATTACTGTTTCAATCTCACTAGTTGTAGTCTATCAGTTCATATACTCAGATTCTTCCTGATTCAGTCTTGGAAGATTTAATATTTTTAGGAATGTATTCTTTTTTTCCAGATTGTCTAACTTGTTGGCATATAGTTGTTTGTATTATTTTCTTACAATCTTTTGTATTTCTTTGTTGTCAATTTTTCATCACTTTGAATATTTCATTACAATCCCGTCTGGTGTAAAATGTTTCTGTTGAGAGGTCAGCTGACAGTCTTATGAGAGCTTCCTCGTAGGTAATTATTTGCTTTTCTCTTGCTGCTTTCAAAATTCTCTCTTTGTCTTTAACTTTTGCCATTCTATTTATTTATTATTTTAAATATTTTATTTAGTTATTTTTAGGAGGGAGAAAAAGGGAGAGAAACATCAATGTGTGGTTGCCTGTCATGTGTTCCCTACTGGGGACCTGACTTGTACCCAGGGCATGTCCCCTTGACTGGGAATTGAACCAGTGACCCTTTGGTTTGGAGGCCAGCACTCAACTCATGGATCCATACCAGCTAGTGCCCATTTAAAATATGATAAATCTTGGGGTCATCTTTTCTGGAATCCTGTGCTTCTTGGATCTGTGCTTATTTTTCCTTAATCAGGTTAAAAATTTTGGGATTATTATTTCTTCAAAAATGTTCTTGATCCCTCATTCTCTCTTTTCTCCTGATACCCCTATGATGCAGATGTTGTTACACTTTGTATTGTCACAAAGTTCCCTTAAATTATCTTCATTCTTTTTAATTACTCTTTTTCCTTCACAAATTGGGTGTTTTTTCTACTTTGTTTTCCAAATTGCTGACTCGATCCTCTGCTTCATCCAATATGCTTTTATTTCTTCCATTATATTCTTGCTGTCAGATATAGTATTCTTTGTTACTGACTGGTTCTTTTTCATGGTTTTAAAAAAATATATTTTAGCCCTGGCTGGTGTAGCTCAATGCATTGAGTGTGGGCCTGTGAACCACATGATCGTGATTTGATTCCCAGTCAGGGCACATGCCTGGCTTGCAGGCCAGTTCCCAGTTCCCAGCAGGGGACGCACGAGAGGCAACCATACATTGATATTTCTCTTCCTCTCTCTTTCCCTTCCCCTCTAAAGATAAATAAATAAAATAAAAAAAAAACAAAGTTCAATTATTTAAAAAATATTTTAATGATTATGCTATTGCAGTTATCCTATTTCCCCTCCTTTATTCCTGTCTGCCCTGCATACCCCCCTCTCAACTGCATTCCCCCCAACCCCTAGTTCATGTCCATAGGTTGTACATATAACTTCTTTGGTTTCTCCAGTTCCCATACCATTCTTAACCTCCCCCTGTCTATTTTGTGCCTACCAATTGTGTTTCTTATTCCCGAACCTCCTTCCCCATTCTCCCCCTAACCCTCTCTGCTGATAACCCTCTTTGTGATCTCCATTTCTGTGATTCTGTTCTTATTCTAGTTGTTAGCTTAGTTTTGTTTTGTGTTTTAGATTCAGTTGTTGATAGTTGTGAGTTTGTTGTCATTTTACTATTCATAGTTTTTGATCATCTTTTTCTTGGATAAGTCCCTTTAATATTTTATGTAATAAGGACTTGGTGATGATGAACTCCTTTAACTTGACCTTATTGGGGAAGCACTTTATCTGTCCTTCCATACTAAATGATAGCTTTTCTGGATAGAGTAATCTTGGGTGTAAGTCCTTGGCTTTCAAGACTTTGAATACTTCTTTCCAGTCCCTTCTTGCCTGGAAGGTTTCTTTTGAGAAAGCAGCTGATTGTCTTATTGGAACTCCTTTTTAGGTAACTGTCTTCATGCTGGTTTTAAGATTTTCTCCTTATCTTGAATCGGGGGAAGTGTAATTATGATGTGCCTTGGTGTGCACTTCCTTGGGTCCAACTTATTTGGATTCTCTGAGCTTCCTGGACTTGCACTCTAGTTCCTTTACCAGATTGGGAAAGTATTTCTTCATTGTTTGTTCAAATAAGTTTTCAAGTTCTTCTCTTCCTCTTCTCCTTCTGGCACCCCTATGATTCTAATGTTGGAATGTTTAAAGTTATCCCAGAGGTTCTGAAGTGTCTCCTTATATTTTTGATTTCTTGTTTCTTCATTCTATTCTGGTTGAATGTTTATTTCTTCCTTCTGGTCCAAGTCATTGATTTGGGTCTCAGTTTCCTTCCCATCACTATTGGTTCCCTGTGTATTTTCCTTTATTTCACTTTGCATAGCCTTCACTTACTCTATTTTGAAATCATACTCAACCATTTCTGTGAGCATCCTGATTATGTGTCTTGGACTGTGCATCTCATAGGTTGGCTATGTCTTATTGCTTAGTTGTATTTGTTCTGGAGCTTTGATCTGTTCTTTTATTTGGGCCATTTATATTTGTCTCAGAGTATCTGTTATGTAGTAAGGGGCAGAGCCTTAGGCATTCTCCAGTGTGGGGCAACCCATATTGCTTTGTTGTGGTGCTGTATGAGGGAGAGTGGGATCTCAAAGGGAACAATGCCACCATCTGGTCTCTTAGCCAACTTTCAGGTACTTCCTCTGCTACCCACAAGCTAATTGGGCCCTTTTGGGGCTTATTCCTGGCTGGGTGGCTTGTGTATAGTCTAGGACCCTGTGCATCTCTCCAGCAAACTCCCCCATGAGGCTTGGTGTTTCTCCCACTGCCACAACCCCCACAGATTTTTTCAGTCAGAGGTTCTTAGGATTTATTTCCTATACAGGAACCCTGGGTCGCAAAGTCTGTCTTGTTCTCCACTTGTTGCTCCTGGTTTATCTGCACAGGAATGTGGGACTACCCAGCCCACCAGCTGCAACCTTGTTTGGTCTGCCAGCCATGGCCTTGCTGTGAGTCCTCTCCATGCTAACTGCCCATCTCTGTCCCTCCTATCATTCTGGAGAAATGTTTCTTTTTTAACTCCTTGGTTGTCAGACTTTCATACAGTTCAATTTTATAGCCATTGTTGTTTTCTGTTTTTAAATTTGTTGTTGTCCTTTTTTTGGTTGTTGGAAGAGGCACAGTGTATCCACCTATGCCTCCATTTTGACCAGAAGTTTTTTTTTTTTCATTTTTTATGTTCTTTTCCATTCTTTTGTAGTTCTCACTAAGTTCCTTGAGCATCCTTGTAACCATTACTTTGAACTATATATCTGATATATTGCTTGCCTCTACTTTATTTAGCTGTTTTTCTAGAGATTTCTACTTTTCTTTACTTTGGAGCCTCTTTCTTTGTCTTCTCATTTTTGTTATCTGTTTGTATCTGTTACTATGTATTAGACCTACTATGACTTTCAATCTTTGTGTATGGCTTTATGTAACAGATGTCCTGTGGGACCCAGTGGTGTGGTCTCCTTGATCCCTTGAGGTAAGTGCTCTTTGAATGTCCTTTTTGTAGGTTATATGGGCCCTACTCTTGTGATTGAGTCTTGATTGCTGTTGGCCTATTCTGGTGTAGGATTGACCCTCAGGCTGGCTAACTGTTAATCTGAATCCCAACCACGATGCCCAAGCTGTTGTGCAGGTACAGTCTCAATGTGGCTTCTTCTGAAAATCCTTGGTTATAAGACTTCTCTTCAGCTAGTCATTAGTTGGTAATTCAACGTGATTTTCCCCATTTTAGTTGCATTTCCAGTTTGGTCCTGGGAGGCGTTGAGTGCACATCCACCTATTCCACTGCCATCCTGAAAACCTTCACGGTTATGTTTAACATTTTGAATCACATGTTTTGTCATCTAAAACTTACATAATAATGTATATTAACTAAAATTCAATTTAGAAAGAAAAATAACTAAAAATATATAGTAGTGAACCATTGCCGCTATATGATGTGTAATAAATTTTTTTAAATAGGAGAGGGAAGATGGCGATGGAGTAGGACAGAGTGATTCCAGTTCCTGTACCCCTGGGAGAAAATCCTGGCAGATCTACTGAGGAACAGCGCAATCAACTAACAGTTCCCCAGCATTTATGAAAATAAGAGACCAGAGATTGTGACAGAGGGACCAGACAGCTACAGGTCAGTGGGGACTCTGAGACATGAGTAAAGACAAAAGCAGCAGTGGCAGGGGCCAGCGCCCTCGGCCAGCACCTAACGACCTGGGTGTGGCCCCTGTGGTTGGGATACAGAGGCTTTGGTCTGGGACCAGCGCCAGGGGTGCCTGCTATAGAGGGCGCTTTGGAAGCCTGGCACCCGGCGGGTCTACAGCAGACTATTTGGGAGCCTTTGGCCTGCTGCAGGGTCCATGGGAGAGAGCTGACTCCCTCCCTCCCCGTCTAAGTAAGGCTGGGCAATACCAGGCAGAGAACTGTCTGCTTAAGTTTACAGAAAGAGTAACGAGGACAAAGGGCTGTGTTCAACTGCAGACTCTGTGGTCACCAGCCCGCCAACCCGGGAGAATTGAGAGCATCATTGTCGTCACCGGTCTGGCTGGGGATTGGGCTGGGAAGAAAGGCAGGATTTGTGGAGAAGTTTTTATTGGAAAGTGAACTGAGGTGTTCTCATGTGATGGCAGCTTGCCTTGCTTCCCACCCAGCCCAGCAGCCATCCAGAGAAGGGGCAGAAGCACTTGAGTCCCACCACAGTACTGGGAAAGACCATGCCAGATCTTGCAGGACCCAGCCAGCCTGCTGGCTGTGTGGGCGCCTGAACCCCAGTCTGGTAGCCTGGCTGGCGCTCGAGTGCGCTGGTGCGTGCCTGCACCCCAGCCCTCAGAGAGGTCCTGCTGCAACCAGAAAAACTGGTTTGGACAGTGTGAAAACAACAAGGGAAGGTTTTGTTTTGTTTTTAGCAACTTTTTAAAAGTAATCTTATATATTTTAAATTTTATTATTGCTTTATCTTTCAATACTTTGTTCTTCTCCTTTCTTTTTTCCTCTTTTAGTCCTCCTTCCTTTCTTCCCAAACTTATTGTGTTTTCCTTCTTTCTCCTGCCTTTTTTTGTGTTTGTTTGTTTGTTGCTTTGTTTTCTTTTACCCACAAGAGACACAAGCAACTGGGAACTGCGAAAGAACCAGAGTGGGACCCAAAGAAGGGGCATCTCAACAATAGAGACAGAGAGACAAATTTCACTTTCCTATATCAGAGAAGCCTCAAGTTGCTGCATAGTTGCATTATTTTTTCATTATTCTCACTTCTTTTATATTTTAATAGTATCTTTGTATTCCTCCTCTTTCTGTATAGGCTTCTTTGTCTTGGCTGGTTATATTGTATTATTTGACATGTTTCCCCTGTTCTTTTCTCCACAGTGTATTGCTAATTTTCTATACTTCACACCACTTGTTTTCCTTTGGCACACTACCCAAACCTCTATACCCCCTATTCAGACAGATCACATAGAGTCTGTCATATGATTGTTGCTCTAATATTATTATAAATAATAGCTGTTCTGTACAACTGTGAATACTTCACAACACACCTCTTAAATCTTAGCCCACTTTACAGGTTCCTGAATTCTATTACTGTAGTGATTAACTCTATTTGCTCACATGCTACACCTAGTTACTATTCTTTACTCTTGCCTTACCTCAAAATCTGATTGCCCGCAATGTCACTGCTTTCTAGATCCAACTCACAAGCCTCCCCTTCCCAATAAGAGACTTATCTTTAGTCCATCCTTTCTTAAAAGTGGCAAGTTGGGTTGAAGATTATGGTTAACACTATATATAGCCTAAAGATTTTCTATCTCTTCTCTACTGGCTATGACTGTAAATAACATAAAATACTCTTTTGCTGTCATAAACCATTTTGTCTCCTCCTCCAACTGATCACACATGCACAAAAAAGGAGTAGGTGGAAGTGGAGAACATCAAGATACCTGCAGGAGACTGCACCACTGAATTTCACAGGTATTCTACCACAGAAGTTCACACCATAAACCCAGGGAGTCAGAACAGATCAATTTAAGAAGCTGAGGCTAACAAGAAGAGTCTCACAAACAATGTGAAGACAAAGAAACAATCCACAAATGAAAGAAAAGGTGGAAGTCTCAGGAAGAATGTTAGATGAAGTAAAGGCAAGTCAACTATCAGATATTGAATTCAAAGCACTGGTTATCAGGAAATTCAAAGAGCTCACAATGAGCTACCAAACTACAGTAGAGCTACAATGAACCACCACAAACTATATCAATATGAAAAAGGAAATAGAAACCATCAGCAAAGGCCAAGAGGAAATGAAGAATACAATTTCTGAATTGAAGAACACAGTAGAAGGTATCAAAAGTAGAATTATGAAGCAGAAGATTGGATCAGTGAGTTGGAGGACAAAGTAGAAAGAAATTCCCAGAAAGAGCAGGAAAAGGAAAAGAGGCTCAGAAAGAATGAGGAGGGATTAAGAGAAATACAAGACAATATGAAACACAATAATATCCAAATAATAGGAATACCAGAAGGAGAAGAACAAGGGATAAAAAACCTATTTGAAAGAGTAATGATGGAAAATTTCCCTAATTTGATGAGAGAAAAAGTCACATGAATCCGGGAATCACAGAGTCCCATTCAAGAGGAACCCAAAGAGGCCCACTTCAAGGCATATCATCATTAAAATGGCAAAATTCCAAGACAAAGAGAGAATCCTAAAGGCAGCAAGGGAGAAAAAGGAAGTAACATACAAGGGAGCCCCAATAAGGTTGGCTACTGACTTCTCAATGCAAACACTCCAAACAAGAAGAGAATGGCAAGAAATATTTCAAGTAATGAGAACCAGAGGGCTACAACCAAGGCTACTTTACCCAGCAAGGCTCGCAATCAAGATAGAAGGCCAAATAAAGAGCTTCCAAGACAAAAAAAAGTAAAAAAAAAATACACCTCCATCAAACCAGCTGTACAAGAAATACTAAAAGGACTGCTTTAAGGAAAGGAAGAAAAAGAGAGAGACAGAGAGGAACACAGGTACATAAATGACAATGAATAAGTACCTATTAATAATAAACTTAAATGTAAATGGATTAAATGCTCTAATCAAAAGATGTAGAATAGCTGATGGATAAGAAAGAATAACCCACACATATGCTACCTACAAGAGACTCACCTCAGGACAAAAGACCTACACAGACTAAAAGTGAAGGGATGGAAACAAATTTTCCAAGCAAATGGACAAGAAAAAAAAAGCTGGGGTAGTAATACTCATATCAGACAAAATACACTTCACAAAAAGAGCCATAAAGAAAGATCCAGAAGTTCACTTCATAATACTCAAGGGAAGAATCCACCAAGAAGACATTAACATCATAAATATATGTGCACCCAACATAGGAGCACCCAAATATATAAAGAAAATCTTAGAGGACCTCAAGAAAGATATTGACAGCAACACAATTATAGTAGGGGATTTTAACACCCCACTGTCAAAAATGGACAGATCTTCCAAACAAAATATCAACAAAGATATTCTGGCATTGAACAATGCCCTAGATGAAATGGACTTAACTGATATATATATAGAGAGAGCCCTCATCCCAAAGAAGCTAAATACACATTCTTTTCAAATAAACTTTTAAAAATAATTGTTTAATGTTCTAATTTCTGTTGACCTATAATATTATATTAGTTTCAAGTGTACACTTCAGGGATTAGACATTTATATAGTTTATGAAATGATCACTTCTATGTATCTAATACCCATCTGATACCATATACATCTAGTAAAATATTATTGATTATATTCCCTCTGCTGCACTTTGCATCCCCATGACTATTTAAAACTACCAATTGTACTTTTTAATCTCTTTATCTTTTTCACCCATCCCACCAACCCCTCTCCCAACTGGCAACTATCAAGATGTTCTCTCCCTTTATGAGTCTATTTCTGTTCTGCTTCTTTGTTTATTTTATTTTTTAGATTTCACATATAAGTGATTATCTGGCATTTTCTTTCTCTGACTTATTTTACTCAGTACAATACCTTCTAGGTCCATCCATGTTGTTGCAGGTGGCAAAATTTCTTTTTTTATTGTGGCCTATTCATATTCCACTATGTATGTATGTGTGTGTGTGTATATATATATATATATATATATATATGTATATATATGTATATATATGTATATATATGTATATATATATATATCACTTCTTTGTTATCCATTTATCTATTGTTATATACTCAAGATATTTCCATGTCTTGATTATTGCAAATAATGCTACAATGAACATGGGATTGTATTTGTTTTTGATTTTGAGTTTTGGGTTTCTTTGGATAAATACCCAGAAGTGGAATTGCTGGGTCCTCCTTTGGCTGTTGTAATGGCCTTTGTTTTAAAGTCTGTTTTTTCTGATATAAGTATTGCCACCCCCACTTTTGTCTTCATTCTATTTTCATGAAATATCTTTTCCCATCTTTTACTCTCAGTCAGTGTGTGTCTTTTGAACTGATATGACTCTCTTTTAAGTAGCATATTTAAGGGACCTGTTTGGTTATCTATTTCATCACCTAATATCTTTAGATTGAAAGATTTATCCCATTTGCCATTAAACAAATTGTTGATAGATTTGTATTTATTAAAATTTTATTATTCATATTTTTTATTTTTATTGGATTTTTTATTGAATTTGTTGAGGTGACATTGGTTAATAAAAGTATATGGGCTTCAGGTAAGCAATTTTACAATACATCGCTTTTATTTTGTATTGTGTGGTCACCACCACAAGTTAAATCTCCTTCCATCACCATTTATCTCCACATTTACTCTCTTCTGCCTTTGCCTACCTCTTTTTCTCTGGTATTCAATATACTATTTTTCACGTCTCTGAGGGTTTTTACCTTATTACCTTCACTTTTTTTCACCCAGATTCCTAAATGCCTCCCCTCTAACAGCTTTTGCATGCTCTCTTTATCTGTGAGTTTTTTTTGTTTTGTTTGTTAGTTCATTTTGTTTATTAGAGCCCACATATAAGTAAAATGATACGGTATTTGTCTTTCTCTGACTGGCTTATTTCACTAAGTGTAATACTCTCCAGGTCCATCCATACCGTTGCAAAAGGTGAGGTTTTCTCCTTTTTCATGACTGAGTAGTATTCCACCATATTAATGTACCACAGATTCTTTATTCATTCATGTACTGATGGAAACTTTAGCTGCTTCCAAATCTTGGCTACTGTAAGTAATGTTGGAGTAAACATAGAGGTGCATGTATTGTTCTGAATCGATGTTTTGGATTTCTTCAGGTATATTCCAGAAACATAATTTCTGGGTCATAAAACACTTCCATTTTAATTTTTTGAGGTAAACCCACATTGATTTCCACAGTGGCTGCATCAATCTGCATTTCCACCAACAGTGTAAAAGAATTCCCTTTACTCCACATTCTTGCCAACGCTTGCTATTTTGTTTATTTAAAGATGATAGCCATCCTCACAGGTGTAAGGTGATATCTTATTGTGGTTTTATTCTGAATTTCTTTTATGATTAGTGACATTTAGCATATTTTTATGACTACTGACCAAAGATGCTCTTTTTCTTCTTTCTTTTTAAAGAAGACCCTTTATCGTTTCTTGTAATATAGATTTGGTGGTGATAAACTCTTTTAGCTTTTTCTTTACTGGCAAGCTCTTTATCTATCTTACCATTTTAAATAATAGTTTTCTGGGTAATTTTTACTGTAGATCCTTGTTTTTCATCAGTTTGAATATTTCTTGCCAATCTCTTCTGACCTGCAAAGTTTCTTTTGAGAAATCAGCTGATAGTCTAATGGGAGCTTCCTTGTAGGTAACTTACTGCTTTTCTCTTTATGCTTTTAAGATCCTCTCTACACCTTTAACCTTTTGTATCTTAATTAAGGTGTGTCTTGATGTGCGCTTCTTTGGCTTCATCTTGTTTGGTACTCCTCTGTTCTTCTTGAACTTGTATGTCTATTTCTTTCACCAGGTTAAAGAAGTTTTTGTTCTTATGTTTTCAAATAGGTTTTAAATACTCATTTTCTCTCTTCTCCTCTTAGCACCCATGATGTGAATAGGATGGTATGCTAGAAGTTGTTTAACTATCTCTTAACTATCCTCATATTGTTTGGAATTTTTTTCCATTTTGCTGTTTTGATTGGATTGTTTTTGCTTCCTTATCTTACAAATTGCTAAATTGATCCTGTGCTTCATCTATCCTAATGTTGATTCCCTATAATGCAATACTCATTTTGTTATTGTGTTTTTCATTTCTGACTGGCTCTTTTTATGTTCTCTTTTATCTCAATTTTTAGGTTTTTTATCTCTTTGTTGAAGTTATAGTTTCAACTACTCTTACCCTAGGTTCATTGAGCATCCTTACAACCAGTGTTTTGAACTCTGCATCTGGCAGATTGCTTGTCTCCATTTACAAAAAAAAATGTATTCATTCATTTTAAAGAGGGAAGAAGTGAAACATCTATTTGTTGTGCTATTTTTATACATTAATCGGTTGTTTTTGTATGTGTTCTGACAGCCTTGGTGTATCAGGAAAATGCTCCAACCAACTGAACTACCCAGCCAGAAGTTTGTCTCCATATCATTCAGTTCATTTTCTGGAGGGTTTTTTTCATTTGTGACATTTTTCTATATCTTTTCATTTTGGCTGCATTTCTGTGTTTGTTTCTGTATATTAGGTTGAGCTGCTATGTATCTGGGTCTTGGTAGAGTGTTCTTATATAGCAGGTGTCCTGAAGAACCTAAACGTGGCACCTGTCGAGTCACCTGATCTGGGCACTCCAGATACACCCATTCCCCATTGGGCTGTGTGCACCTTCCCGTTGTGGTTGAGCTTTGATTGATTTTGGCATATCAGTGGGAGTGATTTACCCCAGGCCAATGGCTGTGAGAACTCATGGAAAACACTGTGAAGAATCTGCTATGCAGGGGCCAATTCTGTGGAACAGGACTCATTTCAGCAAAGCTCCTCTGTCCACTGAGTCTACCCCATGTGTGTGTCCTTTGTGGAGTTTGTTTTGTGGTGTTTGGGAGTGGTTTGAAGCTGTCCCAGTATGCTGGCTCTGGGGCTTCCTGGGAGGTGCAAGTCAAGGTCAGCCACTGCACGTGATCTGCTCAAGGCTAACTGGCATGATCAACAGAGCCATCTGCAGATGGCTGCTACTTGTGCTGAACTTGGAGGTACCTGGGAAAAACTAAACTGTGGACCAAGGTTAACTGCCATTAGTTCTGAGTCTGAAGCCACTTAGCAAAATGTATGGGTAACTTTGAGGCTAGAAACTGTTTGTTTGAGAGGTTTTAGGAAAGTTGTTGCATGAGCCATGACAGGCCGTATATATGGGAAGCTACTGTAAATGACTTTGGTAGGTCTACAAATTGGGTGAAGGTGGATCTCAGTAAATCACCAAAATGGAGTGAACAGTGTTAGCCAGATTGATGGAGACTCAGACATGGCTTCCACATGCCTAGTGGCTCTATGGGGTGAAGGTTCAGCAAAGGAACAATGGCATCTGCCAACACTTCTGTTTAGAGAAAAGCTGCCTCTCCCCGCCCCAGCCCCCACACTGATGCCAAACAATTCATGTTCTTCCTGTATATCTCTGGTGCTTTTCTAGCTGCTGCCTCAATGCTGTTGCTCAGAGTTAGTGAGTTGGAGTAATTCTGTGGTCTGGCCCTCTAATAGAAATGCCTGAGACTTCTTCAGCCCTCTGCCTCACTCAGCTACAATCCTTGCTCATTTTTTATAGGCAGAATCTATTGGGACTTCTCTTCCCAGCCCTGGAATCCTAGGCTGGGGAGCCTGGTGTGGGGCTCGGAACCCTTGCTTCTCAGGAGGTACTCCATTGCTGAGATATCTTTCCCAATTTTTATCTTTCTCTTTTCTCTTTTATCAGAGAAAAGAGACTATTTCCACCAGCAATTTTTATAAAATGTTGGAATAACAGTTTATAAACTTGATCGTGGCATGGGACCCATTCCTTCCTAATACAGAGTCCAGAGGATTGGAATTAGCTGCTGTCTAGACTTATTGTTGTGCTTTCTCCTGGAGATGACATGTGACCTGAACTTCATTAACTGATAATACAGAAGTATTTGTTATACCAAAGGAAAGAAGGGGGTTTACCACAGAAAAAGGAACAAGGATGATAGATGGATCAAAAAAGTATGTCTATTACAATTCTTATTAAGCAAAGATGAGCAATGCATTAAGGTGAGGCACAATTTGAAGCATAACCACATTGAAAGGTGTTGACTAAAATAATGTAAAGTACAGCATAGGAAATATTGTCAATAATATTGTAATAACTGTATGGTGCCAGGTGTATACTGGAAACATAGGGGAGATATGTTTCCAGATATTAGATATTATCTAATATTATCTAAATTTTATCTAAATTATCTAATATTATCTATATTATCTAAATATCTAAATCACTTTGCTGCACATCTGAAAGTAGTACAAAACAATATTGAATGTAAAATGTAATTGAAAAATAAAATTAAAAATTTTTTTAAATAAATAAAATAAAGCTAATATGTAAATGGCTTGGCGTTATACTAGCACATCTTCTTAATGTTGGACAGAGAGAATGATATTTGATGCACTGGTTATTTATCTGTGTATGTCATGAAGAACTATTACATTTGTATGGGCCCAACAGGCAATGATAGCTCTTAGTCAATGGTTTGAACCTATCACAAATATATATCTGATGACTTGTCAATGATAAATTGACTTAGCTGATTAGAGTATGGGGTAACAAAGTCAAATCATGGGTTTAGTCTTTATTAGAAGAAGCCAGTCACTTATCATGTTGCAGTATGTAAATGCAAGAATTTTAATGCTGGTAAAAAGAAATCTCTTGGTTTTAGTTCCACATGATATGGCAAAATAATCTCAACTTTCAGCATTGTCAAAAGTAGTTTATTTATAATTATATTGTTTTTTTCAAGGTGCCCTTATTATTTATTTTCTCATCTTCCCCAGGAATCATGTACCAAGAGGAGCTGGCAAGTTCCCTTGGCAAGAACAGATAAATAAATAAGGAGCATAAGCTTGTGTCTTTTAGCAGAGGTGATTTGTCAAAAACCGTAACACTGTAGATTTTTTCATGTTTTAAGGGTTATGTTCAACCTTAATCAAGAAGAGTTATAAAAGCTAAATCATTGAATGAATTGAGAATAATGTTTCGTAGAACATGAAGTCCGTTGTTCACATAATACTGAATATATTGGCCTGAAGGGGTTTCAAAAATATGCTAGAGTATTAGGCAATGATGAATGACCTACTCATGTGTGTCTGATTTTTTGACTAGTGAGTTGTACTGAGTGAGGAAACCCATAAAGAAAATTCAGCCCTGGCTGGCATAGCTCAGTGGATTGAGCGCGGGCCTGCAAACCACACGATCATGGTTCGATTCCTAGTCAGGGCACATGCCTGGGTTGCAGGCCAGTTCCCAGCAGGGGACTCATGAGAGGCAACCATACATTGAGACTTCTCTCCTTCTCTCCTTCCCTTCCCCTCTAAAGATGAATAAAAAAATCTTAAAAAAAAAAGAAAATTAACTTTGATATTCAATAATGACAAAATATCTGAGCAAGAGACCCTGGGAGTAAGCTACTTATTATAAGTACAAGATGGTGAATATGGATAAATTTGGTCATATAATACAACCCAAGTTTATAATATATTTGTAATTTTTAGCATTGTTATGTTTTATTATGTGGATCTTAACTATGCATAATTTATCTGTTTGGTTATTTCTGTTTCCCCATCCAGGTCTCCTCTTCACTCTTTTGCAATGCATGCTGTGCCCTGGGTAGTTGACTTTTATGGACCACATCAATGAGATTCATTGCTTTACAGCTTCCCATTGGAATCAGCTAACTGGAGGAACTGTGTAAATAATTGGAAAGTGGGGTTGGGGAATCAACTCAAGGCTTTGCTTTTACTTTCTAGGATCCCTCTCTGTTTGGTCACCACATGTTGAGCTCATCCTTTCCCTAAATGTCACACACAGCTTCTGCCGGGCAGGCCTCTCCATGTGACTCCCTCTTCGGATTCCACTTATCACTCCCTTTCCTTGTCTCTTCAGGCTCCAATATATTGCAAGTCCCAGGGGCTTAACTATGTTCATTGGACTTGCTTGATTTTTTCATACATTCATAAACAGTCCTTTCATAAACTCTCAACTACTCCATCTGCATATATCATCTATTTCTTTCCAGGATCCTGACCAACATATTACCTATGTAAAATATAAAACATGCTGTATACCTTCAGGACATAGAATACATTTACAATAAGTAAATTATACATTTATAATAAGTCAACTTGTTACATATATAAACTCAGCACTTGTGATCAATATAATAACAAAAACAAATTTCAGCTTTCTAGACGGCCAGCAGGGTGAAAGCAGCAACCATGATAAGAACAAACAAACAAATAAAACTGTAACATATATTGGGGTAAGTGGAATACATTAGGAGGAATGGAAAAATGGAAGAATAAAAATTTGGGGCAAAAGTTGCTAAGACCAAACAACCAGAATTCAAAATGTGAACAACCAGGGAACTGTAGTATCTGCGGGAGGGAGGGAGACAGGGAGGGAGAGACAGAGAGATGAGAAAGAGAGAGAAATGAATTAGCTCACTAAAGGGAATGTGTGTATGTGTTGGAGGGAGGGCATAAAGAAGTAGAAGGACCCTGCTGGTTGACAGCACTTAGAACCCTCAGTAGCAGCCACGTGGGTGGTCACTCTGTCTATGGAACTGGAAGAGTCCACGCTGCTGTGTATTCCCTCACTCCCCCTGAGGACAAAGTAAGCTGAAAGAATTTTTAATGTTTAACCAGTGTGTCTTCAGACTTCCCTGGAAATTAATTTGTACTAAAGTCATTCTACAGAAGAGCAAACTGTACTAAGATAAAGAAGAACATGGTAATGTCATTTGTCTCCCAGTTATTACACATTTGTACATGATTGATACTAGCATCACTGCCTGCAGCAATTGATCTGAGCATATTACCATGCTAAAGCAATTTGCCATAAAGATAGGTGCAAATGTGAAAACTCTGAGAAGCAGCTTCAAAATAAGAGGCTACAGTGAAAATAACTCTTAAGACTACAGGATGGAAATACTTCAAATACCTGTACATAAATACAGGACTGATTTTCATCCTTTTTTATTATTTTGTCCTGTGCTGAAAAAATGATTACTTTTTGTAATAAAATGTCAAAAACTTTTTGACAGGTAAGAGAATAAATTAGCTTGTACAACAAATGATATTTCCTTGATTTTAGGAAAAATCACACTTTAAATCTTAGGTTTTATTTTATTATATTATTATAACTTCTAGCAAGACTACCCAAGGGAAAGAAATAGGTCTTTTCTTTAAGGTCTCTTTAATCTGATCATTCTTAAAGAACTGTAGTTTCTCAGGAAAATATCAAATGCATAATCAATGATCAAAGTTTATCTATCTGGAAGTTTTGAGTTTTTCAGCTCTGATAGTAAAGATCCTAAGTCTAAATTGTAATATTTAATACTTATGAGAACATTGTAGTAATTTCTGAAAACTTCTACTTGAATTAGAATGACCTGGCATGAGGTTGGAAAAGGAACTTGGAACAAATTGCAATAATGGAAAGAAAATTAGTCACATAAGACTACCAAGGAGAAGCAGGAAGTGCCTTTCTAGTTTTGTGATCAAGTTCTTGAAAAACAGAGGATGCACAATTGCAACCACCATCACTTGAAATACAAACACTTAAAAATGATCTTCTGTTGAGCCTTTGACTTTAATTCTCAAATTTTGGAGCAGTCTCTCTGTGTGTTGACAAGAATATTGAAGGATCTCAGGACACAGGTTTCCTGCCTTATCAGAATGTTGCTGGACAACTTGTGTAACCTTTGGAACTCATTTGCCCCCACCCCAAATAATACATGAGCTATCTATTTCACTAGGTTATCTTGGGCTTTAAATAAGTAAGCACATCTTAATAAAATACATACAAGGTCTGTTCAGAAAGTACGAAGCCATGTAATATGAAAAAAAAGACATTTATTGAAGAAGATACAAGACACAAGATATATTATACATAGGGCAATAATGCCTCAGTCCCCTTCAAAGTAGGCACCTTGGGACCTCACACAGTTCTCCCAATTACCATAAGCTGTCCCATCATATTTTCCTGAATCTCATTGATGGCCTGAAATCTCTTCCCTTTCAAAGGTGGTTTTAGTTTTGAGAAAAGACAGAAGTTGCAGGTCTCTAGATCTAGGCTATAGGAGGGCTGAGTCACTTGGGTGACTTGATGTTACACTAAGAACCTCTGCATGAGACGTGATGCATGAGTGGGAGAATTGTAATGAAGCTGCCAATCACCAGTTGCCCATAGCTGTGGTGTTAGGGACTGCCCTGCCTGGTTTCAGGAATTGTAAACCGTCTCCCATGTCTAAGACTGTGAGCGACCTCTGGAATGCAAACCACTGAGGAGACAAGGCTTGTTTTTGGCAGCAGATGCTGCCCCTACTTCATCTCCCTGCCCCTAAAGTATGGTCAGATGGTCAAAGACAGGTGAGACCCCTTAGAGGAGGGGCAACCTAGGCCAGACACGATCACTTGGGAGGCCATCATGGAAGGACTTGAGGGCTGCGACAAAGAGGGAGTGATGGACCCTCACCTCCCAGCTGTGATGAAGCCCGAGTCCCCATGTCTTCTGGGAGAAGCGCTTCCTGGCTCTAATCCACTTAAGCCTAAAAACCTATGATGGGGAAGAAAGTGCAAGCCTTATGCTGGGAATGGTGGGCTCTCTGGGTAATTAGGCCTGAGAAGGAATATGTGAAACCCTGTGAGACCTGCTTTGTTTAAGAATGCTTTCAGTTAGATGACAAGGGCCAGAGCAGAAAAAGAGTTTATGTTCCCAAAGTTCTATAGCCTTTTAGCTGACAGGCCCTGATTTAGAAGAAGCCCTAATGGTTCTTTGTATACTATCTACTGTTTACTGCCTGAAAGTGATTAATAAGCTGTACCTGAACTCTTGTTCAAAAATCCCAATAAAAGCCTGATTAGGCAAGGGTCAGGGTGCTCTCTCCCCTGGTGAGAGAGTTGCCTGGCTACCTCAGCTCTCTCTCCCTTTGAGAGAGTTGCCCGGCCACTCCAAGCCCCTCTCCCCTTTAGAGGGTGGTGAGGCCATTCTGGGGCTCTCCCCCGCTGAGGAGTAGCCTTGACAGCCCTCTTCCTCCACAGGACTTGGTAGTATGTGTGAATTTGTCTCATGTCTCACCCATGACGCCTTGGGCACTGCTTGTCAGTGCATGCATCACTGTGGCTTTATGAATCATCCAAATAGATTCCACAGTGGAATGTTCAAGCTTAATGCAAAATTTGATGCAGATTTGTTGCTCTACTTGTTCAGTTATTTTGAATGTGATGGCCATACATTACACATGCTCACTCAACAGCATCTACTGCCCCCACTGACTAGTACAGTGAAGTCATCATTATTCACATGTGTGCATTCCAGTCCTTGCCTGCCAGATTACATCAATGTTACACAAACCATTCTAGTTATGTTAACAATGGTTGGACTTTTCCTGGAAAGATCTCATACATAAATAAGTCACCCAAAGATCAGCAGAGACTCTTTCAGCTGATTAGACCTGAAGAAAATCATCCCAAACCCTAAATGTATGGCTGGGGGTTGGGAGGGCATGGAATCCTAATCATCCTCAAGATATCTGAAAGTTCCTACCTCTTATTTGCCTTCTCTGCTGGACTTCTGGTACCCATCAGCAGCTCTTTAAAGCATGGAATTAATTCCAATGTGGAAATCAAGACTCTCTTGAATTTCCTCTTCCAAACAAGCATATCCAAGCTCATGAAAGAACTCAAGAGTTCTTTGTGGAGTTAGCAGGAGGCACCTTCCATTAAAAAGCAGGTGAGTTATAGAATATGAAAATACTTTTTACAGTTACATTGATTTTAATGACCACTAATAAAATGATTATATAACAATGAAACCATGTAAACTTCATTAAAATGACATGAAAAAAATAACTTGAATATATAGCCCATACTCAAATAAAGCTGCATAACTACTAACCGGTGCAGTACAGTGAAATGTCATGGAGAAAAAACACTGTGAAGCAGAGTCAAAAGTACTCCATCTCTGCCATGGTTTGTTCTTGTCAGTAGAAAAGAAATAAAACAAATGTGTGGCATGGCCATTCTTTACACTTGGCAGATATTATAAAGCAAAAGTAGGTTCGAGGCACAAGTCACAGACTTTGGACTTAATATGCAAACTGCTTTTAGCTAACAGTTCCTCTTAAAAATTTGACTTGTTAGATATTTCTCTACTTATAAATAAAATAAAATAAAATACGTTTAATAATTACTTTTATAAAACTGGTAGTGTCTCATTAAGATTTCCTGTGGTCTTTGTGGAGGGTTTATTTTAATGATGTTGTATAATTGTTTTTGGATTAATGAGGTTATAGAGAATGGAAAACAAATACTACAGCCCTTCTTTCTTGTCCTACCTCAGACCAGATCATTGGTACTTTGACTCCATAGGCAAAATAAGAGGCCACACTTTCAGAATCAGAGCAAAATTTCACCACCTCACTAAAATGCAGTATACAGGCAATAAATATGCAACAGCATTAGAAATTATATAAATACAAAAATGTCTTCAAATGATATGTCAGTGAGTGTATAATGTTTTAGAATTTTGGACTAACTCATGGACTAGGTTTGAACAACTTTGAAGGAGAAGGATTTCAATTATTCCAGTTCCCAGGCATACTGAGATGAATACCGAGAACCAGGATGTAAGTGGCAATATGCTTGACAGTTCCAAGCAAGCATATGGGGTTACTAATCTTACTAATACACAGCCCTGGTCAGGTGAGGAAGGGAGAGGGTGATATTGCCCGCATTACCTAAGAGCTATCGCATTTGCTGCTGTGATAGCTGGAGCCAGAGCAGCAATGTTGGACCATGAGATAATCTTAGAAATACAATTAACACTCAGCTTGAACATTGGAGGTACACTTCAGAGAAGAGCCTATCTTGACTGATACAGCTGGCCAAGTTGCTAACACACTTCTAACACCTTAAAACTTGCCTCATGACTCTCCTTAATGCTAAGCACTTTGCAGTGCTGGAAGTTGACTAAATAGTATGGGGACAGACAAGGAGAATAAGGATGAGTGCAAGGTGTGGATTGATACTTGTTAGCTGTGTCACTTGGAGCAAGATTTTAAACTTATAGAGAGCCTCTATATGTTCTTTTATGAAATCTTATAGAATTGTGAAAACTAAAAAAGTAAAAGGTAGAGTTAACCCTTAGTAAAAATCATTATATTTCATATTTAAGTCTTTTATCCACATTAAATTTATTTTTGTGCATGGTGTAAGTTGGTGATTGAGTTTCATTTTTTGGCATATAGCTCTCCAGATCTCCCAATACCATTTGTTGAAGAGGCTACTTTTGCTCCATTTTATGCTTTGCCCCCCTTTGTTGAATATTAATTGGCCATAGAGACTTGAGTTTATTTCTGGGCTCTATTCTGTTACATCGATGTATGTGTCTGTTCGTACTCCAGTTCCAGACTGTTTTGATTAACATGGCTTTATAATATAGTTTTATATCAGGTATTATAATCCCTCCTACTTTGTTCTTCCTTCTCAAAATTGCTGTGGCTCTTTGAGGTCATTTATGGTTCCATATACATTTTTGAAATGTTTGTTCTATATCTGTGAAATATGTCATTGGTATTTAATAGGGATTGAGTTGAATCTATAAATTGGTTTGGGCATTATGGCCATTGTGATGATGTTAATTCTTTCAATCCATGAACATGGTATATGCTTCCATTTATTTGTGTTTTCCTTCATTTCTTTCTTCAATGTATAATTTTCTGAGTATAGGACTTTTACCTCCTTGGTTAGGTTTATTTCTATGTACTTTATTTTCTTTTTGCTATAGCAAATGGGATTATTTTCCTGATTTGTTTCAGATATTTCATGGTTGGTATACAAAAATGCCTTTGATTTCTGAATATTGACTTTGTATCTTGATGTTTTGCCAAATTCACTTACTAGGTCAATTAGTTTTTTTTTAGAGTCTGAGGATTTTCTAAATATACTATCCTAGAAGAGAACATAGGCAGGAAAATCTCAGATATTTTATACAGCAATATTTTCCCAATGTGTCTCCTATACCAAGGGTCATAAAGGAAAGAATAAACAAATGGGACCTCATCAAAATAAAAAGCTTCTGCAAGGCTAAAGAAAACAGCAATAAAAGGAAAAGGGAACCAACTGTATGGGAAAATATATTTGCCAATGATACTCGGACAAGGGTTTGACCTCCAAAATATATAAAGAACTCACATTACTCCACTCCAGGAAGACAAACAATCCCATTAAAAATGAACAAAGGACTTGAACAGTCACTTCTGCAAGGAGGACATTCAGAGGGCCCAGAGACATATGAAAGGATGCTCAGCAGCACTAGCCATCAGAGAGATGCAAATTAAAATCACAAGGAGATACCACTTCTCTTCACCAGTGAGAATGACTATCATAAACAAATCAATAAACAACAAGTGCTGGAGAGGACATGGAGAAAAGGGAACCCTAATGCACTGTTTGTGGGAATTCAGACTGGTGCAGCCAGTGTGGAAGACAGTATGTAATCTCAGAAGACTAAAAATGTAACTGCCTTTTGACTACTGTTGGGATTATATCCTAAGAATCCTGAAACACAAATTCAAAATTACTTATGCACCCCAATATTCATACCAGCAAAATTTACAATAACCAAGAGTTGGAAGCAACCTAAATGCCTATTTGCAAATGAGTGGATTAAAAAACTATGATACTTTACACAATGGAATATTATGCAGAAGAAAGAAAGAAGGAGCTCCTACCCTTTGCAACAGCATGGATGGAACTGGAGAGCATTATGCAAAGTGAAATAAGCCAGGTGGTGACAGACAAATGCCATGATCTCACCTATAAGTAGAACCCAATCAACAAAACAAACAAGCAAGCAAAATATAACCAAAGACATTGAAATTAAGAACACATTGAGAGTAACCAGAGGGGAAGGAGTAGAGTGATAGTGGGGGAAAATAGGGGAAGGTCCATCAAGGAACATGCATAAAGGACACATGGACAAAACCAAAGGGGGTACAGTACTTAAATATCAAAAAAAAACCTTAAGAAAATTGTTATATTATTATAATTATAATATAAACATAGTTATTATACTATCAAACAGACAAGCCCTTTANAGAACACATTGAGAGTAACCAGAGGGGAAGGAGTAGAGTGATAGTGGGGGAAAATAGGGGAAGGTCCATCAAGGAACATGCATAAAGGACACATGGACAAAACCAAAGGGGGTACAGTACTTAAATATCAAAAAAAAAACTTAAGAAAATTGTTATATTATTATAATTATAATATAAACATAGTTATTATACTATCAAACAGACAAGCCCTTTAGCCCTACTTTATGTTTTTGCTGTAGTCACCTTTAATCTAGTATATTTTTAGACTCAACTAGATATTGTCTGGTCATGGAAGGTGATTAGATGTCAATGTAGCCAGAGGTCTTGGTTAAATATTAAAGCCAGCAGTTATTTGGGGTTTCTTTTCCACATCATGACTTTTTTCTGAAAATTAGGATATGATGACATGATCAGAGAATGATCTAACCACTGACCACTGAAATATCAGTAGAAATGCCATGAACATCTTCAAACAATTCTTATTAGAAAGAAGGACTATACCCCTAGCTTATTTTCTATTTTTGGTCCCCCCCCCCTTTTTTGGCTGGCTGGAATGCAGATGTGATGACTGGAGCTGCAACAGCTATCTTGGAGTATGAGCTAATGTTATAAATGTAGTTAATATGTAGCAGAGCATGAAGATAGAGAGAGTCTCTGTTCCCAATATTTGAAGCAACACACCAGCACTAAACCTAGACTTCTTAAACTACTGTTATATTGCTTGTTCTAATATAGCTAAACAATCTTAATTGAGGCACTGACAATTTCATTGAGGTAAGAGGCAAAGTATATATTTTATATTGTTAATAACTTTATTTTATAACAATACTTGACATGCATATCTAACTTACCTAAATTTTGATGTATATGCATGTAATATATCAAAGGGGAAAACAATTTAAAACTATAGATAATTCCACTCTCTGTACCAGTTAATGCACTTGTGTCCTAGAGTGAGTGTGAGCCAAGGAAGGTCAATCTGCTGTTTTCTCCATCTCAGAGTGAATGTCAGGCAGCACAGGGTGTAATCCCAGAATTTAAAAATATCTATGATTTGTACATCATTAATTCTAAGTTCAGGCAACATTTCTCCTAGTACTAAATCAAATCAATAACAACTAAGGGTGATTTCAACCTCTATTACTTTCTGCTTGCTTTCTGGCATTAGCACTGAACCCTTGCATTAGATGTACCTCCATCATGTTTGAAATCAGGAATGACCTCAGAGAAAGTAATAGATTTTGATATCTGACAAACGGATAGAAAGTGGAGCTGAATTGGGAAGACATGGGATTTTGAATCATAAGCTCTGGATTTATCATCTTTGCTACCTGTAGATTTGAGCCCAGGTTTTGAAAGGAACTAATATTTTGAAAGAGCCACTATATCTCAGGCACTGTACTAGGCACAGTTAACACAGCCCAACTTGTTTAATCTTCAGAATCATCATATGTAATTTTTGTTCAAGGACAACTTGGTTAAATAGTTATGACATTTCCCAGAATTCCCTTCCTTATTATTCCAGATTAGAGTTGGCCAAGAGAGAACTTTGTGAGAGATGTGAAAAGGTAAAACAAACTAATAGACTCTTAAAGTCATAGTGGTCAGATGCAACAAGAGGCAGATGAGGAGATGGTGTCTGGTTTGTATTTGCCTGTCCCCAACTCCAAGTTCAGCTATTCTTCTGACTACAAGCCTTGTTGAACAAAAGCAACCCCAGGCTTACCACTGAAGATACTCAAAAGCACTAACACAAAGAAGCAACAGCCTTCTATAGACTTCTACACCTGCCCTGCTGCTGAGCCCACTCCAGAAAATGCTTGTCATCTAAATTCCCCTAAAAACTCTGACATACGCATGTGTGGCAGTGCTTCAGGAGACCTGGTTGTTGATTTCCCTCTGATATCCCAATTCTCCCTTTCAGACCTTTCTTCCTTAGTACCTCCCATGATTGTGTTGACTTCTTATAATAAATTTCTTATTCCATAGCATTCAGAAAGGTTATGCTTTCCTAATTCTGCCCTTGTATTATATTTAATTACTGTCAGACATCATCTTGGAGCATATCAGCTTAACTCCTTCCATAATCATTTGAATTTAAATGAATTTTGATATTAACCGCTCAACTTGTTATGCAAGTTTCTTATTAAAACATTCACATAAAAATCTGGTAAGCATTTTTTTAAAATGAAACTGGTGTCAGGAGACCTGTCTATTATGTCACTCAGTGTTAACTTTACATATTTCACTTGAGAAACGTATCATTATTTGTTACCAGTTTAGACTTTAATTTTTTTGAAACATTGGAATACTTCTTCTTTTTTGTGGGGGGGGGGCATCTTTGATTTCAATTTTTGTCCTGGTTTCCAAGATTCTCAGAGTCATATGACACCTAATTACAAGAACTATCTTGGATCCCAATGTATTAGGTTATTCCTCTTTCATGCATTTAATTAATTCTATTTTACTAATCTTGGAGTTACTAATCTTGGAGTCCTTTATTTTAACTTGTGTCAAATAAGAAATTGTTGATACAGGACAAAGGACAGATAACATCTGTTCATTCATTGTTTTCTGGGCCTGACATTCTCTATATCATTTTCTCCATCTCATTTTTTTCTTCCATTTCACACATTAGGAAATTGAGATTCAGCTAGATTAGGTGATGCTAACTGGTCTATGGCAGAACTGAACGCAAATGTTTTTGACTCATCCCCTCTCCATTTTGTCAACCTGTCTTAACTGGCTGAACAACTCAGATATAAACACATGAGGCACATTGAAATGAGAAACAAGCACCTCTGTTCTTCTTGAGAAGATGGACCTTACTTGAGAATGAAGACCTCAACACGGGCTCCTCTTTCATCTAATAGAGAAGTATGTGAGTGTAAGTGAAACATGAAGAGAACATGTTATGAAATGGAAGTTGGCAATGAAAATAATGAAATTGATGGTAATACTTAAAATGGTAATGGTGATAAAGTTGATGAAGATGATGACAATCTAACATTCTAGTGCAAAAGAAAATTTTGACTGTTTTCAATCACTCCACTCCCTCATTATGTATTTGTTCCAAGGGATGCAGCATATGGAAACTCACAGCTAAATTCACCAGTTTTATTACTAGGTATGATGTATTCCCTGACTCCAGTACTAATCATGTAAGTGTTCACTATATATCGGGCATATTTCTTAGCACTTTATATATGTAAAGTCATTTCATTAAAATAGATATTTTTCTTAAATATTCTACAACCAAGGCACAGAGAGGTTAAGTTGCTCCCCTGAGCAAAATTCAAACCCTGGGAGTCTGGCCCCAAGTCTCTGCTCTTAAGCTTGATTTTGTGCTTTATTTTCTGGTAGCCAGGGAAAAGAGCATGCACTTTTTAATTAAACAGACTTGGATTCTAAATGGATTTCATAACTTACTAGGTATGTGACCTTGAGCTAATTACTAAGCTCAAGTCTCAGTCTAAGTCTCAGCTTCTCTGAGGTTCTTTTTTAAAATCCACACATAAGGACATGTTTTAATTTATTTGAGACAGAGAGAGAGAGAGAGAGAGAGAGATTAAAGTGAGAATAAAACATCCATCGATTGCTTCCCATGCACACCCTGACCAGGGATTAAACCTGCAACCTAGGTATGTGTGCTGACCAGGACTTGAACCCAGAATCTTTCTAGTATATGGAATAATGCTCCAACCAACTGAGCCACCTGGCCAGGGACTTTGAGGTTCTTTTAGGTGCCAAGTGATAGGATTGTTTTGAATCAACCATGTACTTTCTTGTTGAACATCTACGAGCTTAGAACTAAACTAGGTGCAATGGACAGAAAAACTAAACCACCATTCAAGAGTTTTGCTCATGGATACAAGTAAAAAGATGTTCAAAATACTTGCTTAATTGGAATAAATTTTCCTGCAGCTGGTCTTCAAATATTCCAGTTTCATGTAAGAAGACAAAAAAAGGATGTTATTGAAACAGTTCTCTTTTGCTCTTTATTTTCTCTTTACAACCCGCACCTCTTTATTAGAGAATTTTCTTTTTGTGTGTGTTACTTTGGTAATGTTAAGTCCTTTGAAAATCGACCATCTATAGTCACCTTTAAAAATCACTGAATCATGCCAGGACCCTTGCTGAGACCTGGACACTACGAATTTTCAGAGGCCCAGTGGGTGACTGATATGTGGCAGGGCAGGAAGGATGTCATTACACATTCTTACATTAATATTATCAGGAAAATAGCATTCTGGCTGTGACTTGACTGCAAGTGCTAGTGTGAAAGACCAGTTCCTGCAAGATACAGAAGGCTGTGCATTGGCTCTGGGCAGGGAGTGGCTGCAGTTCCAAAAGACAGATTGTGGCTGTTCTTTTTTTTCTTCCTTGAGCTTGGCGATAATAAGGCATATGACATGAATCACTCAGCCTGATCACAGTCTCATGTTGATAAATAATCTCCAGGACTTATGAATACACACATGTCCTATAGAGAGAAGCCACAGAACAAAGAAGGCAATTATTTCTGGTGATGAAATTTTGCCCCAATCTGTGCAATTACCAAGGTTTTCAGATCAAGGGAGGGCAAATGAAAGAGAAACATTTAAATGAATTTGCAATCTGATACCTCTGGGCTTCTGCTGAGTTGGTAAGAGCTGAGCAGCAGACTGGAGACTTAACTTTCTTCCATGCTGGGCATCCTTTGGGTGTAGCTTTAATCAACCCCGGGTGTTTCTTCTTTAAACAAGGGATCGATTTTTTCAATACTGTTTTCCAACCATGTATTTTTCTAACTGGGGAGCACTCTCTTCACTGAGAAAAATTTCTCATCTGGAATCTGAAAATCTAGAGAAGCCTGCTGCAATGTAGCTCTTCCTTTTAAGGTTTCTTCTTGCCCACCCACTTTGACTGCCTCAGTAGTTTAGCATAGGGGATGTGTTCTCACCCTGGAATGGCACTCCCGTTAGATGCTGCAGGGACTGCCCACATTCCCGGAGGAGGCCACTGCCCAAACCTAGTATGGTAGGCAGGTGAGAAAACAAGTACTCTCATCTGACTAGGGGAGAAACAAAGGATCAAGCACTGGTTGCCTGGTGTGTGTGTGTGTGTGTGTGTGTGTGTGTGTAAGTATTTGTATCGGGACAAACCAATGTTTTTTACCCTTTGTAGTTACTCAACAAATGATTGTATAATTGAATGGGGCTCATAAACTTTTCTTATTGGAACATAAGGGGGACTGATGGGGAGCAGCAAAGGTTTATGACTTATTTTTCATAGTGACAGAGGGACATTTTATTTAGAATCATTTGAGCCTTTGGACATTTATGAGAATTGTTTTACAGCCTCTAGGAAATTGAGGGCATGAAAACCACCCTTATTTTGATTTTTGGTTAAAGATTGCTAGCAAAAGACTCTTTGGACATAAGCATAAGACGCATTAAGCTTCCTTGTTATATTACTTTCCTCATTTAGTCTACAATTTATATGTAGTAATCATTATTGCCACCATTATCTTTATAGAGGAAAGATAGAGGCCCCCTTAATGAGGCCCAGGGGACTTTTATAGCAGCATAATATAACTCATAATGAGGTCTCCGGGTCTCTAAAATTTTAGATCCATGCTTTATCTTAAAGACTCATTTTTGTAGGGTGCAATCAGCGATACTGAAGGGGCACAAGTGATGAATGAGTTCATTACATCCTCAGAGTAAATAGACTGACCACAGCAATTATTTGCTTAAGATTCTATGGTGTATACATTTCACCATGGAGAAGGCATCCAGATTAGCCATAGTCTCTCCATAGTCCTAAGAACCTAAAATCTAGCTGGGAGATCAAAGTTTGGACACACATTGTGATCACCAATTGACTTAAATGCTGAGTGCTACATGTCAAATCAGTATAAAGAGAGACTGAAATAATCAGGGAGCCTTTCTTTATGCAGGAGGCAAAGCTTGATATGAGTCAGGAAAGCAAGAACAGGTGCAGTGTGAGAAGGTTGTTCCAGGAGATGATATCAATTCAGGGGTAAGGATGAGATGGCTAAGGAAAAAGAGCCCAGTTAAAATTAAGGTTTTAATGGAAGAGAGAGAGAGAGTGATGAGGCTGGAAATAGAGATTGGGTCAGAAAATGGGTGGGCATTGAATGCCAAAAAGAGAAAGTTGATTTTCATCCTGTGATGAACAGCAAACTTACTTGTTCACATATCCTTTCAGTAAAATATAGTGAGTTCCAACTTGTGTGTGTGTACATATGTGTTTATATATATGTTAATCCATCATGTATAGTATGTAACATCCCTCAAATATTAGTTAAAAAATAAAGGTAAAACAATTTTATTTATTTTCTAATCTATCTTTTTATTGACTTTATTGCAGTGACATCGGTAAAAAAAATTGTATAGGTTTTGAATGTACAATTCTGTAATACATCATTTGTATATTGTATTATGCATTCACCATCCCAAGTCAAGTCTCCTTCTATCACCATTTTCCCCCATACTCTCTTCTACCTCCCCTATCCTCTTCCCCTCTGATAACCACCATACAGTTGTTCTTGTCCCTGAATTTTTTCTCTTTTTTTCTTAATCCCCGTACCCTTTTCACCCAGCGTCCTGACCCCACCCTCCCAACAGCTGTCAATCTGCTCTTTATCTATAAGTCTGTCTCTATTTTGCTTGTTAGTTAATTTCATTTATTAGATTCCACATATGAGTGAAATCGTATGGCATTTGTCTTTCTCTGACAGGCTTGTTTCACTCAGCATAATACTCTTTGGGTCCATTCATGCTGTCATACAGGGCAAGATTTTCTTTTTTGTGGCACAATAGTACTCCATTATGTAAATGTACCACAGCATTCTTATCCACTCACCTACTGATGGACACTTGGGATGCTTCCAGATCATAGCTATTGTAAATAATGCCACAATGAACATAGGGGTGCATATACCCTTTTGAATAAGTGTTTTGTGTTTCTTTCAATACATTCTTAAAAATGAAATTGTAGGGTTATAGGGAAGTCAATTTTTAATATTTTGAGGTAACTCCGTACTGCTTTCCATAGTCATAGGCTGTACCAATTTGCATTGCCACCAAGAGTACATAAGAGTTCCCTTTTGTCCACATTGTCACCAGCATTTGTTGTTTGTTGATTTTCTGATGATAGCCATTCTGACAAATGCCAGATGATATCTCATTGTGGCTTTAATTTGCATTTCTCTGATGATAGTGAAATTGACCATTTTTTCATATGTCCATTGGCCAATTGTATATTGTCTTTGGAGAGTGTCTATTCAGGTCCTTTGTCCATTTTTTAAATTGGATTATTTGTGGGGGTAGGTTTGGTGTTGAGTTTTATAATTTCTTTATGAATTTGGGATATTAACTTCTTATGAGATTTATCATTGGCAAATATGTTCTCCCATATAGTGGGTTGTCTTTTCATTTTGTGGATGGTGCCTTTTGCTGTACAAAAACTTTTTTAGTTTGATGTAGTTCCATTTGTTTATTTTTCTTTTTTCCCCCTTCTTGCTTGAAGTGATATTTAGAAAAAAATATTGCTTTGAGAAATGTCCAAGATTTTACTGCCTATGGCATATTCAAGGATTTTTAATATAGTTTATTGATTATGCTATTACAGTTGTTCCATTTTTCTCCTTCACTCCCCTTCATCCTGCACACCCTCTCCCACCCACATTCTCCCCCTTTAGTTCACGTCCATGTGTTATACTTAGAAGTTCTTTAGCTTCTACATTTCCCATACTATTCTTACCCTCCCCCTGTCTATTTTCTACCTACCACTTACACTACTTATTCTCTGTACCTTTTCTCCCTCTCTCCTCCTCCAACTCCCCTGTTGCTAACCCTCCATGTGATCTTCATTTCTGTAGTTCTGTTCCTGTTTTAGGTGTCCTCTTAGTTTGTTTTTGTTTTAGGTGTGGTTGTCAGTGAGTGTGAGTTTGCTGTCATTTTACCGTATATGTTTTTTCTCTTCTTTTTCTTAGGTAAGTCCCTTTAACATTTTATATAATAAGGGCTTGGTGATGATGAACTCCTTGAACTTGACCTTATCTGAGAAGCACTTTATCTGTCCTTCCATTCTAAATGAAAACTTTGCTGCATAGAGCAATCTTGGATGCAGGTCCCTGCATTTCATGAGTTGGAATACTTCTTTCCAGCCCCTTCTTGCCTGTAAGGTCTCTTTTGATAAATCAGCTGACAGTCTGACAGGAACTCCTCCATCTCCCTATCTCTTGCTACTTCTAGAATTCTCTCCTTCATTTTAATCTTGGGTAATGTACTTATGACGTGCCTTGATGTGTTCCTCCTTAGGTCCACCTTCTTTGGGACTCTCTGAGCTTCCTGGACTTCCTAGGTGTCTATTTCCTTTGCCAGTTTGAGGAAGTTCTTCTTTCTTATTTTTTCAAATACATTTTCCACTTGTTGCTCTTCCTCTTCTCCTCTGGTACCCCTATAATTCAGATGTTGGAACATTTAAAAATGTCCTGGAGGTTCCTAAGCCTCTCCTCATTTTTTTGAACTCTTTTTCTTTCTTCTTTACTGTTTGGTTGTTTCTTTCTTCCTTCTGGTCCACTCCATTGATTTGAGTCCCAGCTTCCTTTCCATTACTATTGGTTCCCTGTACATTTTCCTTGATTTCACTTAGTGTAGTCTTCATTTGTTCACCTAATTTGTGACCAAATTCAACCAATTCTGTGAGCTTCCTGATCACCAGTATTTTGAATTGTGCATCTGATAGATTGGCTATCTCTTCATTGCTTAGTTGTATTTGTTCTGGAGCTTGGATCTGTTCTGTCATTTGTGACATTTGTTTTTGTTTTGACATACCTTCTAGGTAGTAAGGGGCAGAGCCTTAGGCATTCACCAGGGTGAGACAACCCACTTCATTGTGTTGTGATGTTGTTTGAGGAGGAGGGGTCCGAGAGGGAACAATAGCACTTGCTTGGCTCTCTGCTGAATTTCAGTCACTTTCATCACTGCAAGCAAACTGGGCCCTTCTGGTGCTGATTCCTGTGTGGGTGGGCTTGTGTACCTTCTAAGACCCTGTGGGTCTCTCCAATAACTCCCCTGTGAGGCTGAGAGTCTCTCCCAGTGCCTCAACCCCACAGGTGTTTTCAATTGGTATTTTGAGGCTTTATTTTCCAGAGTTGGAGCCCTAGGTTGTGCGGTCTGTCTTGCTCCCTAGTTCTGCCTGGTTTATCTGTGCGTGAATGTGGGACTGCCCAGTCCACCAGCCACATTGTGTGCCAAGCTCCTCCACAGTATGATGCCTTGCTGGGTCTGCCCACTGCTGTCTTGCCACAAATCCTCTCCACCAGGCCGCCGGACTCCACATCTCCTGCTGGTCTAAATGAATGTTTCTTTATTAACTCTTTGGTTGTTGGACTTCCATATGGTTTGATTTTCTGTCAGTTCTGGTTGTTTTTTGTTTAAATTTGTGGTTGTCCTTATTTTGGTTGTGCGAGGAGTCACAGTATGTCTGCCTATGCCTCCATCTTGGACTGAAGTTCTTCAATGATTTTTATGGCTTTGAGTCTAACAGTTAAGTCTTTAATTCATTTTGAGTTTATTCTTGTGTATGGTATGAGAAGGTGGTCTAATTTCATTTTTTGCAGATATCTATTTTTCCCAACACCATTTATTGAATAGACTATCTTTTATTCATTGTATGTTTTCGTCGCACTTTTCAAATATTAATTAACTATAAAGGTGTGGGCTTATTTCTGGGCTCTATTCTGTTCCATTGAAAGATGATTCTCAAGGTGTGGGTGAATGATTCATAACAGGGGTCCTGGCAGCTGTCTGTTTGTCAGTGGGAGCAGAGCCAGCCTTTTTGTGTCTCCACTCTTCCTATCGGTCTTCATGTGGCTACTTCTGCAAATTCCTGTTATAAGATTTCCCTTCATCTAATCTTCAGTTGGTTATTCAGGATGATTGCTCTATAATTTAGTTGTTTTCAAGTTTGGTCCTGGGAGGAGGTGAGTGTAGCTTTCAACTACTCCACACAATCTTGGATCCCAGTATAGAATAATTTTAAATGTCTTGTAATTGAGGTGGTGAAAATATACTTAAGAGATATTCATTGATTTGAAAAAAAATATTTCAATCTATACTTCAAGTAGTTTTTTATTTGGAATTGTTTGTTTTTATCTTTTATAATTTCAATTTTATACTACTGGTTTGAAAGTTAAGCATTCTACTTTTATTCTTTAGTGATTTACTTCTAACATATTGAAATCAACTAATAAGTTGATCTGAAACTGATCTATAACTGTGTTATTGCTCTGTGAGAACAAGAATTATAGGTACTTGTTTCATCCCTTTCTATCTTCAAAGATACATGTTAGTCCAATTATGTATCTGTGCATTTGCAAATCACCATGAAATTGGTTAATTGATATAGCTTGTATAGTTGAAGATAATTTTTTAAAAGAATTTTTGGATATGAAAAATACTGCAATGATCAAGGACATATCATTTATCTTTTTGTTTGTAAGAAATAACATATTTGATCCTCAAATCCAAGAAATTATAGAATTATATTTCACCTCTGAGGAATCAGTTAAAATGGCTTAGTTTACTTTTTTTCTTGGCCATAATATCCTGTCTAAACCTAGATGTCTCCAATTGTTCAGTGAGATTGACATTCACTAGTGTGATTCTCTAGTCTTTAGTTGCATATAGTTAAGAGACTCATGATACACCCTTTAGAAGTAAAAGTGCACAAAAGCAGGGAAGGGCCTAGAAAAATCTGTGGTCCAAGGCCTTTGAGCAGAGGACACTGGCACTGTCTACATCTCCATCCCTGAGTCCTTATTTTCATTTTTCTCTGACTTTGGGCCTCTTCTCAGAATATTCACCAAAGTTTCAATTCATTCTAAATTTTGAATGTGAGTCCTGGAGAGGGTCAGTATGTGGTTCTCTTGTGTGCTTCTAAACTGAAACCTTCTATTCACTCTCTATCATTATAAAGCTGTGGTTCAAGTAAATCAGGTATTTTTCTTTCAAGTTCACAAGTGAGAAAGTCTGTACAAGAGGCTCAGTGATCTTCTTGTGTTTATACAGCTTAACTAGGGAGAAATCCAATCTAATTCCCATGCCACTGGTCACTGCACTGATTACAGCAATCTCTCTGGAACCTGAAATTGAGTGATGACCTGTTTCTGATATAATTTATTCTTCCACATGATGTATACCTGTAAATTTAGTGATCACATTAAAATGATCACTGGTAAAGCAGACTGTCAAGAGAAACTACAAAGCATCCCCTGAAAGTGTTAACTTTTCATGGCTCATTCTTTCTTGTTAATTAAGCCCTAGTTGACTTCTAACTCATAAGTTATAGGTCTCTGGTAGCTCACAGATGTGTTTAGATTATTTTAAATTGTCAGAATTTATAAATTGAGAGAATTCACATAAATTTTTAGATTTCTGACATTTCTGCAAAAGTGAGGTGAACTAGCAACCTTATATCTACATTTTTCTGTGCCAACAATTTATTAGAGTACAGCATGGGCTATGCCCTTTGGCTGTGTTATTCCTTTTGCCAGTCTCTACCTGGTCCATGTCACTTTTTCTGTTACCTGCCTGGTCCCCAGTCACCTATATTTGCTACTCTTACAAGGATTAATCTGATGAGAGTAGAGATGAGTAATTTTGAGGGCCTTACTTTTTGTTTTCTGCTCTTTATTAACTTAAAATGATGAATAATTTAGTGAACTAACCAGAGGTTGGAGAAATCTTTGTTGTCAATTCAGGGGAATTTCCCTAATTTTCTATTACTCAAAGTTGTGTCCCTTATGGGCTGCTTCATCTCCTGGATGTTTTTTTTTTTCTGTAAATCCTTTGGGCCACATATCTCTTAAGCATTTGATTGGTAATTAGCATCCTCAAAGAGAGATAAGAGGGAATCATACAAGAAGCATAAAAAATATGTTGTGTGGAAGTAAATCTGGAACCGTCACGTAAGTGAAATCTTCATCTTTTATGTTAACATCACATTTTCTTTCTACCACTACTCTGTTTCATTAGCACATATGAAATTAATTCTCTGTTTGTGTGAACTATTTTTAAGAAAACACATATACCAGATATTTGCATTCCCTTTGTTCAATGTGTGTGAAGTCCTTATATATTTTCTGCAATGCAATAAAATAGGTATGGATTAAATATCTAGAAATCTGCTGCTTTGCTTTTAAATCTCTGCCCATCACTTTGTCAAGCATCTCCCAAGGTTTTAGTTTCTTCTTTCATCAAATGAGTAGGGGGAAAGGTTGAGCAACATGCTTAGTTAGATTCCTTCTAGATTTTTTCCAATCTTTTTTTTAAAGATTTTATTTATTTATCTTTAGAGGGGAAGGAAAGGAGAGAAATATCAATGTATGGTTGCCTCTTGTGTGTCCCCTGCTGGGAACTGGCCTGCAACCCAGGCATGTGCCCTGACTGGGAATTGAACCGCGATCGTGTGGTTCGCCACCCCTTGCTCAATCCACTGAGCTACACCAGCCAGGGCCCAATCTCTTTATTTAATTATTTTTCAAGTACAGCTTTATGTCTATTACTCTCATCCCATCCCACCCCCGTGCTCCCGCCTCCCTCCCATTTCCACCCTTCTCAGTTGTTGTCCATGTATCCTTTATATATGTTCCTCTAAATCGCTCCCCTATTTCCCCTGAAATTTCCTCCCCTCTCCCCTCTGGTCACTGTCAGCCTGTTCTCTATTTCAGTGTCTTTGGTTATATTTTGCTTGCTTGTTTGTTTTGTTGTTTAGCTTCCTGTTAAGGTGAGATCATATGGTATTTGTCTTTTAACACCTGGCTTATTTCACTCAGCATAATGCTTTCCAGTTCCATCCATGATGTTGCAAAAGGTAAGAGCTCCTTCTTTCTTTCTGCAGCATGAAATTCCATTGTGTATATGTACCATAGTTTTTTGATCCATTCATTTACTGACGGGCCCCTAGGTTGCTTCCAACTCTTGGCTATTGTAAATTGTGCTGCTATGAACATTGGGGTGCATAGGTTCTTTGGGATTGGTGTTTTAGGGTTCTTAGGATACAATCCTAGCAGTAGAATTGCTGGGTCAAAAGGCAAGTCCAATTTTAGTTTTCTGAGAAAATTCCATACTGTTTTTCATAATGGTTATACCAGTCTGCAATCCCACCAACAGTGGACCAGAGTCCCCTTTTCCCCATACCCTCTCCAACATTTGCTGTTTATTGCTTTGTTTATGAGGGCCATTCTCACTGGTGTAAAGTGGTATCTCATTGTGGTTTTAATTTGCATCTCTCTGATAGCAAGCGATATTGAGCATCTCTTCATGTGTCTCTGGATTGTCTGTATGTCCTCCTTGGAGAAGTGTCTGTTCAGGTCCTTTCCCCATTTTTTAATTGGGTTAATTGTCTTTTTAGAGCAAACTCTTGTGAGTTCTTTGTAAATTTTGGAGATGAAACCTTTGTCTGAGGTGTCATTGGCAAATATGTTTTCTCATACAGTTGGTTGTCTTTTTATTTAATGCTGTTTTCTTTAGCCGTGCAGAAGCTTTTTATTTTGATGACATCCTGTTTGTTTATTCTTTCCTTTATATTTCTTGCTCTAGGGGACATAACAGTCAAAATGTTGCTGCATGAATTATCTGAGATTTTCCTGCCAATGTTCTCCTCTAGGACTTTAATGGCGTCACAGCTTATATTTAAGTCTCTTATCCACCTTGAATTTATTTTGGTGTATGGTGTAAGTTGGTGTTCAAGTTTCATTTTTTTACATCTATCTGTCCAGTTCTCCCAACACCATTTGTTGAAGAGGCTATCTTTACCCCACTTTATGATACTGCCCCCTTTGTCAAATATTAGTTGACTATAGAGAGTTGGGTTTATTTCTGGGTTCTCTGTTCTCTTCCATTGGTCTATGTGCCAGTTTTTATGCCAGTACCAGGCTGTTTTGATTACAGTGGCCTTGTAATACAGTTTGATATCAGGTATTGTGGTCCCTCCTACTTTATTCTTTCTCAACATTGCAGCTGCTATTCGGAGTTGTTTATGGTTCCATATAAATTTTTGAAGTGTTTGTTCTATGTCTGTGAAATATGCCATTGGTACTTTAATAGGTATTGCATTGAATCTGTAAATTGCTTTGGGTAATATGGACATTTTGATTATGTTAATTCTTCCAACCCATGAACAGGGTATATGTTTCCATTTGTTTGTGTCTTCCTTGATTTCTTTCTTCAGTGTTGTGTAGTTTTCTGCATACAGGTCTTTTACCTCCTTGGTTAGGTTTCTTCCCAGGTATTTTATTTTTGTTTTTGCTATATCAAATGAGATTTTTTTCTTGATTTCTGCTTCTGCTGATTCATTGTTAGTATACAAAAATGCCTTTGATTTCTCGATATTGACTGTGTACCCCGCTGTTTTGCCAAATTCATCTATTAGTTTGAGCAGTTTTTGTGTAGAGTCTATAGGATTTTGTACATGTACACTATCATGTCATCTGCAAACGATCACAGTTTTGTTTCTCCTTTCCAATTTGAATGCCTTTTATTTCCTTTTCTTGCCTAATTGCTGAGGCTAAAACTTCCAATACTATATTAAATAGAAGTGGTGAAAGTGGACAACCTTGTCTTGTTCCTGATCTTAGTGGAAAAGCTTTTAGTTTTTGCCCATTGAGTATGATGTTGGCTGTAGGTCTTTCATATATGGCCTTTATTATATTGAGGAATGCTCCCTCTATTCCCACTTTGCTGAGTCCCTGTATCATAAATGGGTGTTGTACCTTATCAAAAGCTTTTTCCGTGTCTATTGATATGACCATGTGGTTTTTGTCTTTGCTTTTATTTATGTGGTGTATTACATTTACTGATTTGCAGATATTGAACCATCCTTGCATTCCTGGGATGAATCCCATTTGGTCGTGGTGTATGATCTTTTTTGATGTATTATTGGATGCAATTTGCCAATATTTTGTTGAGGATTTTAGCATCTATGTTCATCAGTGATGTTAGCCTGAAGTTTTCTTTTTTTGTTGTGTCTCTATCTGATTTTGGAATTAGGATGATGCTGGCTTCATAAAAAGAGTTGGGGAGTTTCCCGTCATTTTGGATTTTTTTGGAATAGTCTGTGAAGAAAAGGGGTTAGTTCTTCCTTAAACGTTGTGTAGAATTCTCCTGTGAAACCATCTGGTCCAGGGCTTTTGTGTGTTGGGAGTTTTTTGATTACTGCTTCAATTTCATTTGCTGTTATTGGTCTGTTCAGGCTTTCTAGTCTTCTTCATTGAGTTTTGGAAGATTATGTTTTTCTAGAAATTTGTCCATTTCACCTAGGTTTTCAAACTTCTTGGCATACAGTTCTTCGTAGTAATTCCTTACAATCCCTTCTATTTCTGTGGTATCAGTTGTAATCTCTCCTCTTTCATTTCTGATTGTGTTTATTTGTGTCCTCTCTCTTCTTTTCTTAATGAGCCTACTTAAAGGCTTGTCTATTTTGTTTATATTTTCAAAAAACCAGCTTTTGGATTCTTTGATCCTTAGACTTGTGCTTTTAGTCTCTATGTCATTTAATTCTGCTCTGATCTTGGTTATTTCCTGCCTTGTACTTGCTCTGGGCTGTCTTTGTTGTTCTTCTTCAAGTTCTTGCAGTCGTTGGGTTAGGTTGTTTGTTTGAAACGTTTCTATTTTCTTTAGGTAAGCCTGTATTGCTATGAACTTCCCTCTCATGACTGCCTTGACCATGTCCCATAACTTTTGGGTTGTTGTGAGTTCATTTTCATTTGTTTCCAGAAAGTTTTTGATTTCTTCCCAACTTGCAATCTTGACCCATTCATTGTTTAATGGCATACCATTCAGTCTCCATGCTTTTGGATGTTTGTTTTTTTTTCCTGTGGGGTTGGTTTCTAATTTCAGTCCCTTGTGGTCGGAGAAAATGCTTGGTCTGATTTCAATTTTCTTGAATTTGTTGAGACTCATTTTGTGTCCTATCCTGTGGTCTATCTTTGAAAATGTTCCATGTACACTTGAAAAGAATGCGTATTTAGCTTCTTTGGGATGAAGGGCTCTATATATATCAATAAATTCCATTTCATATAGGGCATTGTTCAATGTCACACTATCTTTGTTTATATTTTGTTTGGACGATCTGTCCATTTTTGACAGTGGGGTGTTAAAATTCCGTACTATAATTGTGTTGCTGTCAATATCTTTCTTGAAGTCTTCTAGGATTTTTCTTATATATTTGGGTGCTCCTATGTTGGGTGCGTATATATTTATGATGTTAATGTCTTCTTGGTGGGTTCTTCCCTTGAGTGTTATGAAGTGACTTTCTAGGTCTCTCTTTATGGCCCATTTTTTGAAGTCTATTTTGTCTGATATGAGAATTGCTACTCCGGCTTCTTTTTCTTGACCATTTGCTTGGAAAATTTGTTTCCAGCCTTTCACTTTTTATTCTGTGATGGTCTTTTGTCCTGAGGTGGTTCTCCAGTAGGCAGCATATGTGTGGGTCATGCTTTCTTATCCATTCAGCTATTCTATGTCTTTTCATTGGAGCATTTAATCCATTTACATTTAAGGTTATTATTGATAGGGACTTATTCATTGCCATTTATGTACCTGTGTTCCTCTCTGTCTCTCTCTTTTCCTTCCTTTCCTTAAAGCAGTCCTTTTAGTATTTCTTGTAGAGCTGGTTTTGTTGAGGCATATTCTTTTAGACTTCGTTTGTCTTGGAAGCTCTTTATTTGGCCTTCTATCTTGATTGCGAGCCTTGCTGGGTAAAGTAGCCTTGGTTGCAGGCCTCTGTATTTTATTACTTGGAATATTTCTTGCCATTCTCTTCTTGCTTGGAGTGTTTCCATTGAGAAGTCAGTAGCCAACCTTATAGGGGCTCCCTTGTATGTTACTTATTTTTTCTTTCTTGCTGCCTTTAAGATTCTCTCTTTGTCTTGGAATTTTGCTATCTTAATGATGAACTGTCTTGAAGTGGGCCTCTTTGGGTTCCTGTTGAATGGGACTCTCTGTGATTCCTGGATTCGTGTAACTTTTTCTCTCATCAAATTTGGAAACTTTTCCATCATTACTCTTTCAAATAGGTTTTCTATCCCTTGTTCTTCTTCTTGTCCTTCTGGTATCTCTATTATTTGGATATTATTATGTTTCATATTATCTTGCATTTCTCCTAGCCCCCCTTCATTCTTTTTGAGTCTCTTTTTCCTTTCTTGCTCTTTCTGGGAGATTCTTTCTACTGGGTCCTCCAACTCGCTGATCCGATCTTCTGCCTCATCGATCCTGCTTTTCATTCCTTCTACTGTGTTCTTCCATTCGAAAATTGTATTCTTCATTTCCTCTTGTCCTTTGCTGATAGTTTCTATTTCCTTTTTCATGTTGACATAGTTTGCGGAGAGCTCATTGTAGCTCGCCTCTAGTTTCTGGTAGCTCCCCTCTAGTTTCAGGTAACTCATTGTGAGCTCTTTGAATTTCCTGATATTCAATATCTGATACCTGACTTGCCTCTCTTTCATCTGACATTATTTCTGAGACTTCCACCTTTTCTTTCATTTGGGCATTGTTTCTTTGTCTTCCCTTGCTTATGAGACTCTTCTTTTTAGCTTCAGCTTCTTTAATTGATCTGTTCTGACTCCCTAGGTTTATGGTGTGAACTTCTGTGATAGAATACCTGTGAAATTCAGTGGTGAAGTCTCCTGCAGGTATCTTGATGTTCTCCACTTCCACCTACTCCTTTCTTTGTGTGTGTGTGATCAGTGTGTACAGCTCATTGGTGACTTTCAGGAGCTCCTCGTGCATCTGCAGGCCAATCTCTTTGCTCTTTTTGAAGATTCTGATGACATCCTCACTGATCTGTGACAGGCGGATGATTATTCATGAAGATGTCGTTGAGTGTGGCATGGTCTAGGCTCTCTTGCCTGGTCTGATGCAGAACCAGATACCAGCAGTTCACTGGCGAGAGGAGGTACTGGTCCTTCTTGAACTGGTGCTCCCGGGAGCTGTGGATCTTGGAGGAGAACTGCTGGGCCAGCTTCTCCAGGCTGCGAGAGTACTCAAGCTCAATCTCCGCTTTCCGGCAGAAAAACTCCTGGAGCTCCTTCTAGATTTAAAAAATCACTTGATTGCACAACTTTTACAGGACCATTTGAAACCTTAATACTTGAGCTATGGATTTCCCTATATCTTGACTGTGAAATTGAGGCAACTGATTCCTACAGGAGGCACTGTCTAGTATAATTTGTGGTAGCTTTGACAATAATGTTGAAAATGGAAGTCAACAAGCTAAAAATTTTTTTCCACGGTCGTTACATTTTTAGGTAATTTTTTGCGGTGCAGTTTCTTCCAACAAGATGATACTTTATTGAGGTGTTATCACATGATGAATGATCAAAATGTAACTGAAATATATGCATCAAACTCTAACAATTTTTTCCTAAGGCTTTTTCTAATTCAAGCCTGGGTCCTGCATATTTTGCTGGGTAACATCAACACGTTTGCCATGCTAAATTCGGTTCATCAATCTTATCCAACCAGAATAAAAAAGAAAAGAAGAAAAGAGAATTCAATGGAAAAAATAAGGAATCTGAAAGTTATTTTTTAAAGAAGGAAGGTAAAATCAATTTGGCATTGCTTTAATTTTTGATGATTTACAGTAGGAGTTCTAATGCCCAGCGGGTACCGTTTGACATTTTCATCTCCGATGCTGTGAAGAGATTAGCACTTACTGGTATTGATTTAAACTAGGATTTATACTGGGGCTGTCATTTTTTATGAAAAGCACAATAATAGAGATTAGGAAGAAATTGCCAAGTGGCCTGGGTCTAATCAATTTTAGAATGCTTTCATTGGGAATTTGCAATTTTACCAAGCAGAAAATTAACATGCAGAATAAACAACAGGAAATGAAATTCACATCAGGAGTTAAAAATTGTGGCTAGGCCAAAATCAAACCACACCGAACAATAAGACACAGGCTATATACTTGAGCATCAGTGTGCTAGTTTTCCATGGCATATGAGAAAAATCTGTGCAGGACAGCATTTAAAAGCCTACTGAAATGGAGCAGTCCTCTGTTGAAGGGCTGAAGAGAAACATTTATAATGGATTTCAAGACATAATATTTAAGGATGCATTTGGGGAGAATATCTTATAGCTGAAGTCAAAATGAACCAACATATGACCTACTTGGTTTTGACTGAGAAGGGGTTAGACTAGAATTGGCTGAAAGTCAAGAAATCAGGCCTCAGTGAACTCAGAGTTCACTACTGAAACTGAAAGCCCAGGAAAGGCAAATAGAAATTAATGTGGGGAAGCATTTATTGCTAAATTTTGAATCATAGCTTATCCCACAATTGGTATTGTGAAGTGAACATTGAAGCATGTTGAAGGGGATATTAATGGTGATTCTTGATATTCCAGCAAAAAGATACTCAAGCAATATCACACAATCTGTTTTACTTGAATTAATCAATCCCATTGAATTAAACACATACACAATGACAGTGATTGTATAAAGGGCTCAAGATAAAAAAAATAAAATATGGGACACTTAAAAATGGTTGCCTTGGGACTTCTGGCCAAAATGGAGGTGTAGGTGGAAACACTGACTCCTTGCACAACCAAAATTAATAACAAAGATTTAGAAACAAAAACACAACCAGAGGAGACAGAAAATTTAACTGTATGGAAGTCCGACAACCATTCAACAAGATCTACTGGTAAGAGGGGCAGAGTTGGTGGCTGGCGGAGAGAGGTCATGGCAGGAAAAGGAAGTGGGTGCCAGATCCAGGAGCATAGGCAGTGCAAGGCTAGCAGACCCCAGGTTCAAGGAGGAAATGAGCAGAGCACACAAGGTGGTTAGCTGACCAGGGTCACACATTTGCGTGCAGATACACTAGGCAAAAACGGGCAGTGAGACAGACTGTGCAACCCAGGGCCCAGCGATGGAAATAAAGTCTAAAAACACTGATTGAAAAGGTGCCGGGAGGGTCCCCCAGCCTCACGGGAGAGTTTGTTTGAGAGATCCATAGGGTCCTAGAACGTACATAAGCCCACCCACCCAAGAACCAGCACCAGAAAGGCCCAATTTGCTTGTGGGAAGTGGCAGAGGGGACTCAAGTTCAAGAGAGAGCAGAACAAGAGCCACTGGTCCCTCTCTGACCCTGTTCCCATATACAGCACCACAAAGCAGCCACCTGGGTTGCCCTGCCCTGGTGAACACCTAAGGCTCCACCACTCATATGTAACAGGCATGACCTGATTAAAAAATGGCTCAAACAGAAGAACAAATCAAAGCCCCAGAGCCACTACTTTTAGGCAACCAAGAAATAGCCAACCTATCAGATGCACATGAAGGCTACACTAAGTGAAATTGAAAAAATGCACAGGGAACCAATAGTGATGGAAAAAAAACTTGGAGTCAAATCAATGGAGTGGACCAGAAGGAAGAAAAAACAACCAAATAGAAAAGAATGAAGAAGCAAGAATTAAAAAAAATTAGGTTTAGAAACCTCCAGGACATCTTTAAATGTTTCAACATCTGAATTACAGGGGTACCAGAAAGAGAAGAGGAAGAGCAACAAGTGGAAAAGTTATTTGAACAAATAATGAAGGAGAACTTCCCCAATCTGGCAAAGGAAATAGACTTCCAGGTATTCCAGGAAGCTCAGAGTCCCAAAGAAGGTGAACCCAAGGAGGAACACACCAAGGCACATCATAAGTACATTACCCAAGATTAAGATGAAGGAGAGAATTCTAGAAGTAGCAAAAGATAAGGGGATAGTCAGTCACCTACAAAGGAGTTCCCATCAGACTGTCAGCTGATTTCTCAAAAGAGACCTTACAGGCAAGAAGGGGCTAGAAAGAAGTATTCCAACTCATGAAATGCAGGGACCTACATCTAAGATTGCTCTATGCAGCAAAGTTTTCATTTAGAATGGAAGGGCAGATAAAGTGCTTTTCAGATAAGGTCAAGTTGAAGGAGTTCATCATCACCAAGCCCTTATTACATGAAATGTTAAAGGAATTTATCTAAGAAAAATAAGATAAAAATTATGAACAGTGAAAGGACAGCAAACTCACAGTTCTTAACAACCACACCTAAAACAAAAGCAAATTTAGCAGACACTTAAAACAGGAACAGAGCCACAGAAATGGAGATCACATGGAAGGTTAGCAACAGGAGAGTGGGAAGAAGGTACAGACAATAAGTAGCATAGATGGTGGGGAGAAAATAGACAGGGGGAGGGCAAGAGCAGTATGGGAAATGTGGAAGCTAAAGAACTTGTGACATATGGACATGAACTAAAGGGGAAGTGTGGGTGGGAGGGGGTGTGTAGGGTGGAGGGGAATAAAGGGGGCAAATGGGGCAACTGTAATGGCATAATCAATAAAATATATAAAAATAAAGTATGGGGACACTGCACGTATGTGACAATGTATAGGATGAAGCACTTGAAGGTAGATAATTACAGGACAGAATGATAAAATATGATCATAGCTCTGTGGCCTAGGAGCATTGACAGCTCAGAAGAGGTAAATAAATCTTTTGGAGTGGGGAGAAGGAAGGGGATCAAGTATAGATGTATGAGCTAAGGGGAGCTCATAAAGCAGAATTTTAAAAATAATGAAGAGACAAGGGAGAAAAGAACATTTCAGGTAGAGAGAACAGCAGACACAGGGGTACAGGATCATAACACACCATGCAGGACAGGAGTTGGTAGAGTGCTCCAGAGTGTGACTTTGTTCTGTGGTCGATGGAGAAAACTTTCACTGATATTAAGTGTGTATATGCATGGTATGTGCATGGGTCAGGTAGGGAGAGTGACTTGATCAGAACTATGTTTTAGAAAGACTACCTGCTGCCATTGCCGTCTTAGTGACCTGGATCTATGCATGGTCCTTCTTTTTACTCCTTGCCTTCAGAGTGTGATCCTCTAAAAATGTTACCCTTCTGCTCAAGTTTGTCAGTGGTCCCTCATGGCGCTCAGAGGTCTCTAACATGTTTTGGCCTATGTAGATTGTTTGAATCACAGTTCCTAGTACTCAACAAAGATTCTCTGCTTTCTTACTGTCCCTCAGACACCTCTATCTCAGGGCCTTTGCACATGGTTTTCTCTTATGGAATGTTTTTTTCCTTGGAAATCTCCATGCTCACTCTCTAAGTTGATCCCTCTGCTCAGATGTTATCTCTTCAAGAAGTCTTCTTCAGCTTTTCTGTATGGTCAATATAATTTTGAATAAATGAATGAATGGATGGATGAAAAGATGAGTAAATAAAGGGGATAAAAATGGGGATAAAGTGCCCCTTGATAGGTTTGAAAGAGATAACCCAAGCATGTGGGAATTCAGGATAATGACCTGGAAATGGCAGAGATGGGCCAGGGAAAACTGAATGATTACAAGGTGCAGAGGATCCCTCCCAGGTTCTGGACTGAAGAACTTGATGGATACAGAAAAAAGAACACATTTTTGGAGAGAAGAAGGGATGGTCAGAGAATAAATAATGAGAGTATTGCCTAATAGTGTAGGGTAGATATTATGGGCCAGCCACTGTCTATTATATATATTATCTCACTTGATACTTTCATCATCATTATACTCTTTTATTAGCTGGAGAGACTTAGGCTCAGACACATTAAGCAACTTGCCCAAGATCATGCAGCTTGTAAAAGGGAGAGCCCAGAATAAACCACAGTCTATCTGATTCAGTTCACATAAACTTAAATTACTTTGGCTACTAACAGTTGTTTTAATTGTGAGAATCAATTGCAACAATCTATGTGAAAGTTTGGAAGGTACATAGGATATAGCTATGTATTTCAAAAAGCATTACAAATGCACTGCTCCACTAAAAATCTTGGGATTTTTAGAAGGAAAAAATTCATTTATTATTTTACTTGAATCCTTTGTGCTATAGACTTAACCCATTCCTCTCTCTGAAATATTAATATTAACTTACCCACACAGTGTTAGCTGGAAAGCTGCATGAGATAAGTGATCTGTGCACTGCACAACTACAGGGAGCTGGCATCATGTGACTATTCCCTCTGCAGAAATATGGCAGCTCGAAAGTTCTTATGACACATGTTCTAAAACTGTCATTCACTATACTTAACACTCCTTAGTGAAGCAAAGGTTCCAGTAAGTGGAATATTTTCAGAGAGACAGAGGAAATGAATAAAAGAAAGGTCTTGCCAGTGCTGGAGAAAAGGCTCATTCCTTTAGAAAAGATATGCTGAAAACATCTCTGAAAGGCACAGAGACCAGGGAAGGTCGTTAACACATCACAAATTTGGGTGGCTGAATATAGGTGAGGAAATAAGAACAAACTGACAGTAACCAGAGGGGAGTTGGGAGGGGATAATGGGCAGGAAAGGGGAGTTTTCAGGAACATCTGTAAAGCACACATTGACAAAACCAAAGAGGGGTAAGATCAAGGGTGGGAAGTAGGAATGGCTGGGGTTGGGGGAACTGTTGGGGGGGGAATGAAAACAACTGTACTTGAAAAACAATTCTTAAAAAAGTTTACAAAAAGTAAGGCTATTATAATAAATATTTTATTCACAGCCAGAAACCTGATCTTTCCTCCAGGCTAAGGCCTTTATAAAGCTACAAATGGTCCATCATTCCCATGAAATTACTTGTCAAATCATAAGGTAGTTGAAAATATTGCTTAGGATCTTTTTTATTTTCACTTAGGCAAAGGACATCAATTTGCCTGGTGGACAAAATTCTGCACTTTTTCCTCTCCCTCCCTCTCTCCCTTCTTCCCTCCTATCATTCTTTACTTTTAAATTGCACAAAATTTGCCTTTTAAATCTCTTTTATTATTAAATAGAATACAAATATAGAAAAATTCATAAAACATAAACACATCTTAACAAATTACTGTAAACACTTAAATAACTGACACACAGACCAAGAAATAGAACAATACCACCACTTCAATGGCTCACTACCACACCTGCCCCTACACTATTTCATTTTCCAATCTCCCACCTAGAAGGAGCCATTCATTCTATGGGCATTTAGGGTAATCACTTCCTTGTTTTCCTTTATAGCTTTACCACCTGCATCCCAAAGCCAGAGAGTTTTAAATATATGTTTTACTAATTATGTTATTAGTTGTCCCACCACACTTCTTTATTCCCCTCTGCCCTGCATACCTGCTCCTACCCTCATTCCTTTCCCCCTGCTTAGTTCACGTCCATGGGTCATACATGTAAGTTCTTTGGCTTCTCTACTTCCTATAGTATTCTTAACTTCCCCATGTCTATTTTGCACCTGCCACTTATATTACTTTTTCCCTGTAACTTTTCCTCTATTTCCTCCCTCCCTGATAATAACCCTCTATGTGATCTCCATTACTGTGATTCTGTTCCTATGCTAGTTGTTTGCTTAGTTTATTTTTTTCATTTGTTTTTAGGTTCAGTTTTTAATAGTTGTGAATTTGTTGTCATTTTACTATTCATAGTTTTGATAATCTTCCTTTTCTTAGATAAGTCCTTTTAACATTTCATACAATTAGGGCTTGGTGATGATGAACTCCTTCAACTTGACCTTATCTGAAAAGTACTTTATCTGCAAAAAAAAGTACTTTATCCACTAGAACCCTGGGTTGCACAGTTTGTCTTGCTCCCCACTCGTTACTCCTGATTTATACATGCACGAATGTCAGACAACTCAGTCCACCAGCCAAGACCTTGTCTGGTCCTCCAGCTGCCACCTTGCTATGAGTTTTCTCCACCCTAGCTACTTGTCTCCGCCCATCCTACCAGTCTGGATGAATGTTTCTTTTTTAACTTCTTGGTTGTTGGACTTCCATACAATTTGATTTTCTGTCAGTTCTGTTTGTTTTTAAATTTGTTGTTTCCTTCTTTTGGTTGTGCACAGAGGCAGAGTGCATTTACCTATGCTTCCATATTGGCTGAGAGTCCCCCAAAGCCAGAGTTTTATTGAACTTTATTTCAATGAAATCATAGTGGAGTTTTTTTAAAATTACTTTTTAAGTACAGTTTTCTGTCTTTTACTCCCATTCCAGTCCACCCCCCCACCCCATGCTCCCCACTTCCCTCCCATTTCTACCCCACTTAGTTTTGCCCATGTGTCCTTTATACTAGTTCCTATAAATTCTTCCCATTTCCCCCCTGAAATGCCTTCCCGCTCTCCCCTGTGGTCACTGTCCCCCTGTTCTCTATCTCGGTGTCATTATTTTTATTTTGCGTGCTTGTTTGTTTTGTTGTTTACTTTCCTGTTAAAGGTGAGATCATATGGTATTTGTCTTTCAACACCTGTCTTATTTCACTCAGCATAATGCTTTCCAGTTCCATCCATGCTCTTGCAAAGGGAAGAAGCCCCTTCTTTCTTTCTGCTGCATAGAATTCCATTGTGTATATGTACCATAGTTTTTTGATCCATTCATTTACTGATGGGCACCTAGGTTGCTTCCATCTCTTGGCTATTGTAAATTGTGCTATTATGAACATTGGGGTGCATAGGTTCTTTGGGATTGGTGTCTTAGGGTTCTTAGGATATAATCCCAGCAGTGGAATTGCTGGGTCAAAAGGCAGGTCCAATTTTAGTTTTCTCAGTAAATTCCACACTGTTTTCCACAATGGTTGTACCAGCCTACAATCTCACCAACAGTGAACTACGGACCCCTTTTCCCACAAACTCTCCAACATTTGTTTTTTGTTGCTTTGTTTATGATGGACATTCTCACCGGTGTAAAGTGGTATCTCATTGTGGTTTTAATTTGCATGTCTCTGATAACTAGCAATACTGAGCATCTTTTCATGTATCTCTGGATCATCTGTATATCCTCCTTAGAGAAGTGTCTGTCCCAGTCCTTTTCCCATTTTTTAATTAGGTTACTTGTCTTCTTAGATTGAAGTTGTGTAACTTCTTTATATATTTTGGAGATTAAATCTTTCTCTGAGGCAGCATTGGCAAATATGTTTTCCCATACAGTTGGTTCTTTTTTTTTATCTTAGTACTCTTTTCTTTAGCTATGCAGAAGCTTTTTATTTTGATGAGATCCCATTTGTTTATTCTTTCTTCTATGTCCCTTGCTCAAGGGGACATGTCAGTAAAAATGTTGCTGTATGAATTATCTGAGATTTTCCTGACAATGTTCTCCTCTAGGATTTTAATTGTATCACAACTTATATTTAAGTCTTTTATTCACCTTGAATTTATTATGGTGTATGGTGTAAGTTGGTGATTGAGTTTCATTTTTTGCATGTATCTGTCCAGTTCTTGCAACACCATTTTTTGAAGAGGCTATTATAAGTCCATTTTATGTTGCTGCCCCCTTTGTCAAATATTAATTGGCCATTAAAGTTTGGGTTTATTTCTGGGCTCTCCGTTCTATTTCACTGGTCTATGTGCCTGTTTTTATGCCAGTACCAGGCTGTTTTGATTACAGTGGCCTTGGAGTACAGTTTGATATCAGATATTGTGATCCCTCCAACTCTGTTCTTCTTTCTCAGAATTGCAGCTGCTATGCGGGGATCCTTTATGGTTCCATATAAATTTTTGAAGTGTTTGTTCTATGTCTGTGAAATATGCCATTGGTACTTTAATAGGTATTGCACTAAATCTGTAAATTGCTTTGGGTAGTATGGACATTTTGATGATGTTAATTCTGCCAATCCATGAACACGGTATTTGTATCCACTTGTTTGTGTCCTCCTTGATTTCTTTCTTCAGTGTTATGTCGTTTTCAGCATACAGGTATTTTACCTCCTTGGTTAGGTTTATTCCCAGATATTTTATTTTTGTTTTTGCTATATCAAATGGGGTTCTTTTCTTGATTTCTGCCTCTGCTGTTTCATTCTTAGTATACAAAAATGCCTTTGATTTCTGGATGTTGACTTTGTATCCCACTGTTTTGCCAAATTCATTTATTAGGTCAAGCAGTTTTTGGGTAGAGTCTATAGGATTTTCCATGTACACTGTCATGTCATCTGCAAACAATGCCAGTTTTGTTTCCTCCTTTCTGATTTGGATGCCTTTTATTTCCTTTTCTTGTCTGATTGCTGTGGCTAAAACTTCCAATACTATATTGAATAGAAGTGGTGAGAGTGGACAACCTTGCTTGTTCCTGATCTTAGTGGAAAAGCTTTTAGTTTTTGCCCATTGAGGATGATGTTGGCTGTAGGTCTCTCATATATGGCCTTTATTATATTGAGGAATGTTCCCCCTATTTCCACTTGGCTGAGTGTTTTTTTTTTATCATAAATGGGTATTGTACCTTATCAAAATCTTTTTCCATGTCTATTGATATGACCATGTGGTTTTTGTCTTTGCTTTTCTTTATGTGGTTTATTACATTTACTGATTTGCAGATATTGAACCATCCTTGCATCCCTGGGATGAATCCCACTTGGTCATGGTGTGTGATCTTTTTAATGTATTGTTGGATGCGATTTGCCAATATTTTGTTGAGGATTTTAGCGTCTATGTTCATCAACAATATTGGCCTGAAGTTTTCTTTCTTTGCTGTGTCTCTGTCTGGTTTTGGGATTCAAATGATGCTGGCTTCATAAACAGAGTTTGGGAGTTTTCCATCATTTTGGATATTTTGGAATAGTCTGTGAAGAATAGGGGTTAGCTCTTCCTTAAATGCTTTGTAGAATTCTTTTGTGAAACCATCTGGTCCAGGGCTTTTGTGTGTTGGGAGTTTTTTGATTACTGCTTCAATTTCATCTGCTGTTATTGGTCTGTTCAGGCTTTCTAGTCTTCTTCATTGAGTTTTGGAAGATTATGTTTTTCTAGAAATTTGTCCATTTCACCTATGTTTACAAATTTCTTGGCATACAATTCTTCATAGTAATTCCTTACAATCCCTTCTATTTCTGTGGTATCAGTTGTAATCTCTCCTCTTTCATTTCTGATTGTGTTTATTTGTGTCCTCTCTCTTCTTTTCTCCATGAGCCTACTTAAAGTCTTGTCCGTTTTGTTTATCTTTTCAAAAAACCAGCTCCTGGATTCATTGGTCCTTAGAGTTGTGCTTTTAGTCTCTATGTCATTTAATTCTGCTCTGATCTTGGTTGTTTCCTTCCTTGTACTTGCTGTGGGCTGTCTTTGTTGTTGCTCCTCTAGTTCTTGCAGGAGTAGGGTTAGATTGTTTGTTTGAAATGTTTCTATCTTCTTTAGGTAAGCCCGTATTGCTATGAACTTTCCTCTTAGAACTGCCTTTGCTGTGTCCCATAAGTTTTGGGTTATTGTGAGTTCATTTTCATTTGTTTTCAGAAACTTTTTGATTTCTTCCCTAATTTCATTCTTGACCCATTCATTTTTTTAATAGCGTACCATTCAATCTCCATGATTTTGAGTTTTGGGGGTATTTTCCTTTGGGGTTGGTTTCCAGTTTCAGTCCCTTGTCGTCTGAGAACATGCTTGGTATGATTTCAATTTTCTTGAATTTGTTGAGACTCATTTTGTGTCCTATCATGTGGTTTATCTTTGAAAATATTCCATGTACACTTGAAAAGAATGTGTATTTAGCTTCTTTGGGATGAAGGGCTCTATATATATCAGTTAAGTCCATTTCTTCTAGGATGTTTTTCAATGTCACACTACCTATGTGGATATTTTGTTTGGAAGATTCGTCCATTTTTGACAGTGGGGTATTAAAATCTTTTACTATAATTGTGTTGCTGTCAATATCTTTCTTGAAATCCTGTAAGATTTTCTGTATATATTTGGGTGCTCTTATGTTGGGTGCATTGCAACATATATATTTGCAATGTTAATGTCTTCTTGGTGGATTCTTCCCTTGAGTGTTATGAAGTGACTTTCTAGGTCTCTTTTTATGGCCCTATTTTTGAAGTCTATTTTTTCTGACATGAGAATTGCTACCCGGCCTTTTTCTCTTGTCTGTTTGCTTGAAAAACTTTTTTTCCATCCCTTCACTCTTAGTCTGTGTAGGTCTTTTGTCCTGAGGTGGGTCTCTTGTAGGCAGCATATGTGTGGGTCATGCTTTCTTATTCATTCAGCTATTCTATGTCTTTTCATTGGAGCATTTAATTATTTTACATTTCAGGTTATTATTAATAGGTACTTATTCATTGCCATTTTTGTGCCTGTATTCCTCTCTGTTTCTCTCTTTTCCTTCCTTTCCTTAAAACAGTCCTTTTAGTATTTCTTGTAGAGCTGGTTTTGTGGAGGCATACTTTTTTAGACTTCTTTTGTCTTGGAACCTCTATTTGTCCTTTTATGTTGAATGAAAGCCTTTCTGGTTAAAGTAGCCTTGGTTGCAGGCCTCTGTATTTTATTACTTGGAATATTTCTTGCCATTCTCTTCTTGCTTGGAGTGTTTCCATTGAGAAGTCAGTAGCCAACCTTATAGGGGCTCCCTTGTATGTTACTTATTTTTTCTTTCTTGCTACCTTTAAGATTCTCTCTTTGTCTTGGAACTTTGCTATTTTAATGACGATGTGTCTTGAAATGGACTTCTTTGGGTTCCTCTTGATTGGGACTCTCTGTGATTCCTGGATTCGTGTAACTTTTTCTCTCATCAAATTAGGAAAGTTTTCCCTCATTATTTTTTCAAACCATTTTTCTATCCCTTGTTCTTCTTCTTGTCCTTCTGGTATCTCTATTATTTGGATACTATTATGTTTCATATTATCTTGCATTTCTCTTAATCCCTCTTCATTCTTTCTGATCCTCTTTACCTTTTCTTGCTCTTTCTGGGAGATTCTTTCTACTGGGTCCTCCAACTCACTGAATTGATCTTCTTCTTCATCAGTGCTGCTTTTGATACCTTCTATCGTGTTCTTTAGTTCCAAAATTTTATTCTTCTTTTCCTCTTGTCCCTTGCTGATAGTTTCTATTTTCTTTTTCCTGTTGATATAGTTTGTGGTGAGATCATTGTAGCTCCCCTGTAGTTTCTGGTAGCTCATTGTGAGCTCTTTGAATTTCCTGATAACTAGTGCTTTGAATTCAATATCTGATAGGTGACTTGCCTCTCTTTCATCTGACATTATTTCTGAGACTTCCACCTTTTCTTTCATTTGGGCATTGTTTCTTTTTCTTCCCATTGCATATGAGACTCTTCTTATTAGCTTCATCTTCTTAAATTGATCTGTTCTGCCTCCCTGGGTTTATGGTGTGAACTTCTGTGGTAAAATGCCCGTGAAATTCTGTGGTGCAGTCTCCTTCAGTTATCCTGGCATTCTGTACTTCCACCTACTCCTTTTTTTTGTGCATGTGTGATCAGTTGGAGGGGGAGGCAAAATGGTTTATGACAGCGAGAGAGTATTTTATGATATTTATACTCACAGCCAGTAGAGAAGATATAGAAGATCTTTAGGCTATGTATAGTGCTAACCATGATCTTCCACCCACGTAGCCACTTTTAAGAAAGGTTGGACAAAAGAGAAGTCTCTTGTTGGGGAGGGAAGGCTAGTGAATTGGATTTAGAAAGTAGTGAGGTTGTTGGAGGTCAGATTCTGAGGTATAGTGAGAGTAAACTATAGTAAATAGGTGTAGTGTGTAAGCAAATAGAGTTAACCACCACAGTACTAGAGTTCAGGAAACTGTGATGTGGGCTATGATCCGGGAAGTGTGTTGTAAAGTATTTACAGTTGTATAGAACAGCTATTATTTTCAATAATATTAAAGCAACCATCATATGACAGATTCTATGTGATCTGGGTAACATGAATAAGGTGTATAGAACTTTGGGTAGTGTGCTAAAAGAAAACAAGTGGCATGAAGTGTAGAAAATTAGCAATACACTGTAGAGGAGAGAACAGGAGAAACCTGTCAAATGTTACAATATACCCAGCCAAGGCAAAGAAGCCTATACAGAAAGAGTAGGAATACAAAGATACTATTAAAATATAAAAGAAGTGAGAATAATGAAAAAATAGTAATTATACAAATATGCAGCAACTTGTGGCTTCTCTGCTATAGCAAAGTGAAATTTGTCTCTCTGACTTTACTGTTGGGAAGCCTCTTCTTTGGGTCAAGCTCTGGTCTTTTTGCAGTTTCAAGTTGTTTGTGTCGCTTGTGGGTAAAAAGAAAAAAAAGGCAGGAGAATGGAAGGAAAAGCGAGAATTTTGAAAAGAAAGGAAGAAGGAATAAAACAGAAAAGAAGAAAAAAGAGGAAAAAAGTATAGAAAGATAAAACGATAATAAAATTAAAAAAATAAAGGATTAGTTTAAAAAATAATAAACAAAAACAAAACAACAACAACAAAAAACATCTCTTGTTGGTTTTAAACTTGCCAAACCAGTTTTTCTGGCTGCAGCAGGCTGAGGTGCAATTAATGTGGTCTTTCTAAGAGTGGTCTCCCAAGAGACGAACTGGAGCCTCTCCCCAGCTCCCTATGAATGGGATCTAGGACTTCCTCACAGCGCTCTTTTCCCAGGGGTTACCACTGTGGGCTGGGTTGTGGGGCGCTCACACCAGCCAGGCTGCCTGGTTCCTGCGGGTTCGAGCGTAGACCCATCCCAGTTCTATGGGGGAACTCCAGGCCCTCCGCCCAACCTTGGGTTCGCTGCCAGGCTGGATGGGGAGCAGACCAGGCTGCTGTGACTGAGTCAGGGCACCACACTCTGCCTCTCAGTTTTTCGGGGCTGGTGACCACAGAGTCTGTGGTTGATCTAGGCCCTTTGTCCTCGGCACCCTCTCTGTGAACTCTATCAAGCAAGTCTCTCCCAGTGCCCAACCTTGCTTGGCTGGGGAGGGAGGGAGCTGATACCTCAACTATCTCCCAAGGACTCTTCGGCAGGCCCGGGCTCCCAAAGAGTTGAGGGAGATGACCAGGAGCTGGTCCCCAGCACAGGGCGCCAACCCAGGGGCGCTGCGCGCCTGGCAGTGGTCCCTGGACTGTGCACTGGCCAAAGTCCCTGCTGCTCCTGTCTTTGCTCCGGTCCCTGAGACTCCACTGTACCACCGCTGTCTCCCTACTGTCTGTATCCTCCGTGATCTTCATGATTTCTGGCCCCTTATTTTCATATATGCTGAGGAACCACTGGCTGCTTGCGCTCTGCTCCTCCGCTGATGGGCCAGGATCCTCTCCCATGTGTACAAGGAACTGGAATCCGCTCTGTCCTACTCCGTTATCATCTTGCCTCCTTTCCACACTGGCTTTTTTTGAGGGGAGTTTCTTTGTTTGTTTGTTTTTGGCCTTGCTTTTTTTTTTCCAACCAAATGGGTATGTTGAAGGTCCAATCATGTTGTTGCATGTAGCTTCAGTTCATTCATTTTCATTTTTCTACAGCAAGGGTCAGCAAACTTTGTCTGTAAAGAATAAGAAAGTAAATATTTAGTCTTTGTGGCCACAGTCTGTCATGTGCTTGCTATGGAAAAATCAAAGCACTAGCTGCCTTTGGTTCATGTGCTAAAGCTTGTTTGTCACTCCTGTTCTGAAGCATTGTTAGAATTAAACATCCAATTCTAACCATGAAAGTTGTTTTGATTTTTCTCATTTTTTCACATTGCAAATAATAATATTAGTAGTAGCAGTAGTATATTATTAAGTCAATTATCTCTCTTTGATTTTTATACATTTTAGCTTATTCTTATTTATTGTTTCTTCCCACTTTAGCTTCTTGTCTTTTTGTGGATGTTTATCTTTGATTTTGTACTTGGATATTATGTTTAAGAAAATATTTATAGAAATAACTTTCAGTATAGGATGACATATTTTTCCTCCAAAGAAGATTTGTCACCGACTCATGTGTTTAGGAGTATTAGCAACCTGGAATAATCTTAATCAAATTTTAGGATATGGAATTCTCTAGACTACCCAGAAGGGTTGAAGCCAGGCTGCAGTCTCTGGAAAGGCTGGTTTATTTTTATTTTACCCTGAATTTTGGGATCTTAGACCAAAATAAGGATCGTTTGCTGTCGCAGGTATCTAACTCCGGCATGTGTTAGTTTTGATGACACCAAAGACAAAGGCCCAGGGAATCTATAATCTATATTTTCTTTTATGGTTCTATTAGAAATCAAATTTTAGTTTACTCATTATATCATCATTCTTTTCAAATCTTGAGAAGTCTTTTGAACTTCTCATGAAATGTCCTGGAACTATTAAAAGTTTCAAAGTAAGATTTAGATTTTAGTCCTGCATTTAGGATTGACATTGTCCATATTATACAAGTGTCCATAAGACAATTGTTCTTCTTTTGTATTTTAGCACAATAATTCCTTACTTTTGGTCATTTTAATAAGATGTTTTGTACATTTTTTCTGCCTTTCTAGTTTAGATTGTAAATTACCTAGTCATTCATTAGCAGATGCAGAGATCCTCCTAGCTTACCATTTTTATTTTTAGAAGGACAAATTTCGAATCATTTTTTGACAAGAGAGAACATATTGTAAGAAAATTAGAAAGCCATTCAAATAGAATTGAGCCCACAAAATTAAATACAGTGTTTCATAATCTTTAACCATTTTCCATTCCCCCATCTGTTCTAGGAAATTTCCAATATATAAATTTTTTATTATTAATTTTTTCTATAAAGTTGAAGTCAATTCTTAGCATAAATACAAGAGAGATTATACTAAATCCCCATATTCTGATTATTCTGTTTGTGATTTTTCTCCCTTTCACTGTTTAAGAATTCAAGGAAAGAATCTGGTTCAATGAATGATTCATCTCACACTAATGAATACAAATATCACTGCAGCTTGTTCTGATTTATTTCCCAACAAAATTAAACTACAAAGTGAACTCAAGGCTTCAGGTGAAAAAGCACTGGGACTCCTAAACTTGTGTTGGCTCTGCTTTTAATAGTTTCAGGGTGTTTGATGAAAAGTTCAAATGACTTCTCAAGATTTGAAAGAAAGCTGCCATAACAAGTAAACTAAAACTTTATTTCTAATGGAATCATAGAAGAAGATATGGATTATAGATATCCTGGGCATTTGTCCTTAGTGTAACCAGATGAAAAGAAAAAGGCATGTCAGATCATTAGCATTGGATATTATATTTAGACAGACATTGTGAAGAACATATTTACTAATTTGTCTCAGGTTTAAAAATACAAACAAGTAAATAAACAAAACCATGCTGCTGAGAACCATAAAAATTTCACAGAAAGTGCGGTGAAAAGGACTCCACAAGCCTGAGTTTTGTTCTTCTCCCTTGCCATGGGCTCTAAATTCACCTTTCCCTCTACTTCACTCTGGAGATCAATGATCTTTGGGGTATAATGGAGAAAAGTAAAGAATAAAGTTTTCCACCTCTCATTGGGCCTTTAATGAATCTGGACTGAACCAATGTTGTGACTAAAATGCCAGTATGCTGGTAGTAGAGTCTTTAAGACTCTTGCTGTGTGTGTTACGCAGCCAAATCAAGGATCTGGTGACTATGGGAGCCTTAAGACTTCAATCTGTAAACAGAAATAAGAAATGTGCTGTATCCTTCCTGGTCAGCTAATTAAGTAACAGCTGTGGCTAACAGAAAGAGATTAAGTTGAAAGTCAGAAGACGCCCCCATTTCAGAAGGCTTTGCAGTATGCCATTGAACAAATCATCTCACTGTTCAGCATCCTCGACAAACGTTTTTAGTAATAGCTTACTAATACTCAGTACCCAGAACGAGATACTAGAGATCACGGCCCAGGACCTGCATTTAGAAGCTTACCATTTAGCTGTGGAGCATAATGTAGACTTTGCAGCCCAATGTCCTGCATTCAATTCTGTATTCTGTCACTTCGTAGCCAGGGAGCTTTAAAAAGTTATCTTTCCTGATCCTCAGTTTCCTCATCTATGAAGTAAGGATAATAAGTACTGCCTTTTAGGACTGCTTTTAGAATTACAGACCCAAGTAAGCATGGGATAAACACAACTGTTGCTGCTGCTGTTGTAGCAGTAGTTGTTATGATTAGTAGTAGTATTAACATTTAGACATTTGCATCAGAAATATAATGATCAAAATAGGCAATGAATAAGAAATGCTCAATAAGTACAGAAGAAAGATGATGCTTAAAAACCAAGTATTTTATCCTATGTTTTCTTTTTTATAGTTTTGGGTTTACACAGAAGTCTATGGCATGTTTTGTGCTAATCTTTGTATATTGTGCCAGGTGTAAATCAAAGATATGGCTATCCTAATAGTTATAGCTTTGTTTAGTGAAAAGTCTCTCCCTTTTCACCAAATTTCAATTTTTAGAGGATGGAAAGAATTCTAGAGATGGATGGTGATAACACTTGCACAAGATGATAATGTAATTTAATAAATGTACATTTATTACCCCTGGATTATACACTTTAAGATGGTTCAGATAGTAACTTCTATGGTATGTATATTTTACCACAATAGATAGCAGTGTAGGACTTGACCATGAGAGTTGTGGGGTGGTATGGGCAGAGGGGGATGAAGGGGGAAAATTTGAACAACTGTTACAGAATAACAATTTAATAAATAAAAAACAATTCAGTGAAGAAAGGATAGTCTTTATACTAAATGGGGCTGAATAATTGAATATGTTTAACACTATTGAGGTCATCTTTTTCTCTTTAAAGGAGATTTGGTAGTTTGTATTTTTCAGAGTTTTTTCATTTCAACTGGTTTCTATCTTAGTGATGTAATTATTTCATATAATGCTATTTTGTTAACTTTTTAACATCTGTAGAATTCATAGTGATCTTTCTTTGTTCATTCTTCATGTTGGTAATTTGCAGGTTCTCTCTTTCTTTCAATCAATATGGCTACATGTTAATAAATTTTATTGATCATCTCAATTAACCAACTTTTGGTGGCATTGATTTTCTATAATATTTTTCTGTTGCATTCATTTTTATTCTGATTTTATTATTTCCTTTCTTTTGCTTATTTGGGGTTTCATTTACCTTTTGAAAGATTAGTTTTTTTAAGGAGGAAGCTGAAATCATTGACTTGATATAGTCTTTTTCAATTAAGCATTTAATGTGGCAAATTTTGCCCTAAGTACTGCTTTAGCAAAAATGCAAATTTTAATAGATTTTGCTTTTATTTTCATTCAATTAAAATACTTTCTAATTTTACTTTTTCATTTCTTCTTTGACCTATTAATTAGAATTATGTTAGTTTCTAAATATTAGGGTATTTCCCTCGATAACTTTCTGTTTGGATGTCTCATTTAATTTTGTTGTGGACAGAGAAAGTACTTTGTTTGACTTAAATACTTTATTTTTTTAAAATTAAGTATTAAGAGAAAGATAGTGACATCTATGTTTATAAATGTGGATTTGTCTATTCTGATTGCAGTTTTGTTAGTTTTTGCTTAGTATAGTTTGAAGCTCTCTCATTAATGTATAAATTTATGATCATTATCCCTTCTTTTTAAAAAGATTTTATTTATTTTTAGAGAGAGGGGAAGAGAGGGAGAGAGAAGAGAAAAATCAATGTGTGGTTGCCTTTCACATGCCCTCTACTGGGGACCTGGCCTACAACCCACACATGTGTCCTGACTGGACAATGGAATCGAACCATTGACCCTTTGGTTCACAGGCTGACTTTCCATCTACTGAGCCATACCAGCCTGGGATGTTATTCCTTCCTGATGAATTGATCCTTTCATTGTTATGAACTGACCATCTTTATCTGTGATAATATTCTTTGCTCTTAAATTTATTTTACCTCATATCAATAATGTCACTTCAGTTTATTTTTTTTCCTTTAATTAGTAGATTGGACACACTCAAGGCAATCCCCATTGCCATGCCCTTGTTGAATGCCTTCCCCGTAAGTGGGGTGGAGCTTTTTACTGATTTCTAAACAATATAATCTGGACAAAGTGATGGAAGATCAGTTTCACTTTTTCTTTGTTTCATTTCAGATAGTTTCCATTGCTATGTGTTCAAATTTATTAATCTTTTGTTCTTCAAGATCTAATGTGATAGTCCTACCCAGTATACTTTTCATTTCAGACATTGTAGTTTTATCTTTAGAAGTTGAACTGAGATATTTTTTTTTGGTTATCTTCCATGTCTCTACTTACCTGCTGATCATATGAAATACAATTAAAATAATGGTTTTGATGTCTTTATTTGCTAATTTCAATATCAATATTAGTTTTGGATAATTTTAATTGATTGATTTTTATTCCTATTATAAAGAGTATTTTCCTGGATCTTTCCATGTATGGTAATCTTTTATTGAATGAAAGGCAATGTGAAGTTTACCTTGTTGGTGCTGGATATATTTTATCTCTCCAAATTTTCTTTCAATTAGCAGTAATTGCACCTTGGATGAACCTCATTGGCTACAATACTGCCACTGCACAGAGCTCTATACATTTTCTTGAGCTTTGTTTGTTTGTTTGTTTAGAATTTGTTAGGCAAGACCAGAGAGGTTGGTTTTTCTTCACTACTGAGGTGAACCCCTCCTCAGCACAATCCTGAATGCCCTTATGAATTAAGATATTTTCCAGTTTGATTGATGAGAAAGGAACTATTCCTAGCCCTTAATATTTTTCCCTCTAGTCTTTTCAAATTCTCCTTTCCCTGGTTTCAGGAAATTAAAGCATGTGTTGATCAATGATTTGCTAAATAGTCATGTGGGACCCCCTGCAGATCTCTGAAGTTCTCTCTCTATGCAGATCTGTTTAGTTGCCTTACTTTTCCTGGACACTCAACTCCATTTTCTAAACTCAGGGAGTCTGCTGGTCTATACCTTGTTTCTGTTATTATGCCATTGGTGGAAACTCCCTCAAGGCAGTATGCTGAAGCTATTTTAAAGCATATTTTATTTACTTTCCATTTCTAAGGGATCACTGTCCTTCATTACTTGATGTCTAGTGTCCTGAAAACTATTGTTCCATAAATCTTATGTTCCGTCCCGCGGAACAGTCAACGGGGGTCCCGAGTCTACCTGAAACGGATGAATAGGGATGGGAGCAAGAGGCGCGTAGAAAGGCAGCAAGACAGGTTTCTGATCAAGCCGCAAATTTTATTTTGGGCAGGGCTGTTATTTATAGAGAGGAAGGGAAAAGGGGAGGTGGTCCCGATAGGTTGTCCTGTGCATGCTCACTGCATGCTCTTGGCGACGGTTGGTGGGTGGGCGCGTGATCAGCATCTTAATTGGTAGGTAGTACTCGTGATTAAGAGATGCCTACAAGGGTGGGGGCTACCTGGCTGGGCTGCAGCATCCTGTTTGGGGCTGCCTCAGCCAAGCCCTCCTGGTGCGATTTTCTTAATGGATTGCATTCACCGTCTTTAGGCCCCAACATCTCCTCCCTTTTTGTTTTTTAAGGCAAGGAGGTAACAAATTGTTATGGACATTAACCAGCTAGGGGAGGCAGTGGCCAGGCTCCTCCTGAGCTCATCCTGAGCCCTGTATGTACCTTTTTCGGAGGAGAGGAAATGAGTACAGACCTCTATGCAAGCCGGCTTACCTCTCAGGAGACTCGAGAGTGGCCTTCTTAAGGGCCTCTCCTTGCAGTACTTTGTCGTGCACCTAGCGGTATCCACTACAGCAACTAGACTGTAATGCAAACTCTCGAGGGTTATGCAGCTCCCGTGGGAGAGGGCCTTGATGAATACGAATCACATTCGCAATCTAGTATCTCTAGCTGATGGTAGTGAATCTGGATAGGTTTCCCTAGGATGGCATTGAGCTGGTCTCTTACTAATGTGGTAACACGCCGCCGCAGTCGACCATTAAGGAATGGGTGGGGACTGACTGGGCGTGTCCTCCTCCGCAGTTGCAGGGAGGGCCGAAGAGAGCTGTTGTGGATATCTGTGGATGGCTCACCGAATCCGCCGTCGACCGGAAGTGGGTGTATTTGTAGGAGGAGAATTAATTGTAGGAGCATTTTTCTTTCCTGAAAGGAGAGAGAAGAGGGGTCCTCAGGGTGCATTTTCTGCCCCTGGGATGGGATTAGTCTCATTTGGGGAGGTGAGTGCGGGGATGGGCTGGTGATTGACTTGTTTTATCAGCCTCTCAGGGAGCCAGCGGGGGCCGTCTTCCTTTTGGTCGTATATACAGGCAAAGCCTCTTCCCCATATGAGGACAGGGTCTGGGCCTTTCCAACTGTTAGTAAGTGGGTCACGCCACATGACAGCGGCCTGCTGGCTGGAGGTTTTCGGGTGCCAGAGGCGGTCGGCTGCTGAGCGACCTTGTATATCTAGTGTAAGAAAATTAAGTTGGAAGAGGGCGTGATTTAGGAGGTTTCGGGGATGTTGTTTTGAAAACCCAAGGGGCGAATGGGCTAAACGGTTAAGGGTATTCTTTAGGGTTTGGTGAGCCCGTTCGATTATGCCTTGTCCTTGGGGGTTGTAAGGGATGCCAGTAATATGTTTGATTTGAAGCTTTTGGCAGAAGTCTTGGAAGTTTTTTCCTGTATAGCCAGGACCATTGTCTGTTTTAACGGTGTGGGGTTTGCCTAGGGTGGAGAGGCAGTGGATTATATGAGAGATGACATTTTTTGATGCCTCGCCCGTCTGAGGGGTGGCAGCAATGAATCCACTAAAGGTGTCTATGGTGACATGAATGAATTTTTGTTTTCCAAAAGGGGAAAAATGTGTGACATCCATTTGCCAAATGGCATTGGGAATGAGACCCCGGGGGTTGACCCCAAGGTGAGGTACAGGGGTGGAGACTATACATTGAGGACATGCTTTAACGATGTCCCTGGCCTGGTCTCTAGTAATTTTATAGAGCAGGCGAAGGGTATGAGCATTTAGATGATGTAGGGCATGGGCCTGGGTAGCGTCTGTTATTGGGTCATTGAAGGCAGGTAAGATTTGCGTGGCCGTATCTGCTAGGGCGTTGCCTTCAGTTAAAGGCCCAGGGAGGTCAAGGTGAGCGCGGAGATGTCCAATGTAAAAGGGGTGCTGCCTTTGTAAGATAAGGTTCTGAAGCTTGGTAAATAGGGGGGTGGCATTTGTGGAAGGTTTAATGAAGGGGACAGTTTCTAGTAGGGGAACGGATTGAGCTATGTAAGCGCTGTCAGTATAGAGGTTGAAAGGTTGATTTGCAAGCGAGGTGAAAACTTCAAGTATGGCAAATAATTCTACGAGCTGGGCGGAAGAGTACGGGGATTTGATAGAAAAGGGCTGCTTGTCTATGACATAGGCAGCGGTGCCGTTTGAAGACCCATCAGTAAAGACGAGGGTGGCCTCGGGAATTGGTGTCATCTTGGTTACTTTTGAAAAAATGAATTGGTGGGTTTTAGCAAACTGGATAAGGGGATCACTGGGGTAGTGATTGTCAAGATGTCCTGTGAAGGAGGATAATGCTATGGCCCATTCATCTGAGGTTTGTAGAAGCCAATTAGTTTGGTCTTGTGTATAGGGGGTAATTATAGAGTCAGGGTCTCTCCCGAATAACTGACGGCTGGTGGACCGTCCCTTTATAATTAAGGTGGCAAGAAGGGAGGGGTAAGTGAGTAACACTCGTGAGGGGGAAGCTGGCAGGTGGACCCAAAGAAGGGGGTGGCCATTTTTTGTAAAGTCTTCTGTTGTAGGTTGCCAGAATATTCCTGTTGGAGTATGGGCTGTAGGGAGTAGTAGGAATACAAGGGGTAAGTCATAACGAATCTGTCTGGTGTGTTGGGTTTGAATGGCTCTGTTAATAGTGGTTAGGGATTTTTCTGCTTCGGGGGTTAAAGTACGCGGGGATAGAGGGTCTGAGTCTCCTTTTAGAATGTTATTGAGAGGAAGGAGGGCTTCGGTGGGAAGTTTTAAGTAAGGCCGGAGCCATTGAATATCTCCTAGTAGTTTTTGAAAGTCATTAAGTGTCTTCAGGTTATCAGTCCTGAGGCGGATGCGGGGGGTAATTACTTGTTGGTTATATAACTCAAATCCTAGATAGGAATATGGATCAGATGTTTGTACTTTATCGGGGGCGATTTGTAGCCCCTGGTTTGCAAGGCATGTAAGCATATGAGCATGGCAGGCCTTGGCCATATCACTGTCAGGACAGGCCAGGAGGATATCGTCCATATAATGGAGGATATAGGCTTGAGGCCATTGAGCTCTCACTGGGGCAATTGCAGCTGCAACAAACTTTTGACACAAGGTGGGGCTATTGGCCATGCCCTGTGGTAGTACCTTCCAGTGGTAGCGGGGCATAGGACTTTGGAAATTGGTTTGAGGGACACTGAAGGCAAAATAGGGCCTGTCTTCTGGGTGGAGAGGGATTGTGAAAAAACAGTCTTTTAAGTCAATAACAATTTTATAATAGCTGGCAGGGATGGCAGTAGGCGAAGGGAGGCCAGGCTGTAAAGCTCCCATGGGGACCATTATTTTGTTGACGGCCCTGAGATCTTGTAAGAGGCGCCATTTGCCTGTTTTCTTTTTTATAATGAAAATGGGCGTATTCCATGGGGAGTTGGTGGGCTCAATGTGTCCTGCCGCGAGCTGTTCCTGTACTAACGCTATTGCGGCTAGGGTTTTCTCATGGGTAAGAGGCCATTGATCAACCCAGACAGGGTCTGTCAATTTCCAGAGGATTTTATCTGCATGGGGTACAGGACTGTCAATGGCCATTAGGGAAAATTCTGGTAGAATCCTAATCCTGCCTTATCTGCCTTGGGGGTGATGGTAATGGGTTCTGTGATGCCCTGATTTTCTTTGCCTAATCCTTGACCAGGCAGGTAGCCCTGATTAAGCATTTGAGTCATGACAGTGCTATTGGGGCAGTATATGGCTACCCTCATCTGTGCTAGGATATCTCGTCCCCATAGGTTAACGGGCAGGTTGGGGATGATATAGGGGGTGACATAACCGCTATTTCCTTCAGAATCCTCCCACCGTAGAACTTGAGCGCTTTGTAGAGGGTTGGTCGTTTGCCCGATGCCGCGCAGGTGGGTAGCGGCAGGGGTTAGCGGCCAAGCCTTTGGCCAATGGGATTGGGAAATAACTGTGGCATCTGCTCCTGTGTCTAGAATGCCTGTAAAGACTTTACCATTAAGTTTGAGCTCTAATGAAGGGCGGTGCTGGGATATCTGTTGAATCCAGTAAGCGTCTGAGGAGCCGGGGGTACTATGTCCCCGAAAGGTTTTTTGAAAATTTGAATTGATATGTTGTAAGGGAAGGATGATAAGTCGAGCTAGCCTAGTTCCTTTTGGTATGGTAATTAAATTCAGAGTGGTAGAAAGGATAATGTGGATTTGCCCTTTAAAATCATTATTAAGGATTCCAGGCAGGACTTGGATTCCCTGAAGGGTAGAGCTAGCTCGGCCAAGAATAAGGCCAAAGGTGTCAGGAGGTAGTGGGCCATATACGCCAACTGGGAGCGTTAAGGGACTATTCTCTGATGTTAATATCGTATCGGCGGTGGTACAGAGGTCCAAACCTGCTCTACCTGCTGTCGCTCTCCATAGGTCGGTGATGTGGAGGCGTGGCTGATCACTGGAAGAGTAGGGATATGCTGGTTGGGTACTTGGGGGTTGAGCTGTGAAGCCCCGGAGCTCAACCCTGGTTTGGGGCCCTGGGGCTGGCCCCTGTTCAAGTTTCCCTGTTTTTGTGGAATTGGTTGTCCGTAAATATCTGTTCTGGAACGGCATTCTGATGCCCAATGAAATCCCTTTCTGCAGCGGGGACATTTTGTGGCAGGGGGAGGCTTTGCAGGGGTAGGACTGTCTATATCTGGGCTAGCCAGGTTCTGTGCCCTTTGAGGGCAGGATTTTAAAAAGTGTCCAGGCTGGTTGCAGTTAAAGCAAAGACGATTATGGTTATGAGTTTGCTGGCCGGGCGCGAAGTTTTTCAGCGCGGCTCCGATAGCAAGCCCAAGAGCATGGGCGGAGCCAATGCCCGAACAAAGGCGAACATAGTCGCAGAGGTCCCCCTGGCGGTACGGCCGAATAGCATCCTGGCAGGCGGGGTTTGCATTTTCAAAAGCGAGATGCCTGATGAAGGCACTTTCGCTTTCACCGGTTCCAAAAAGTCGGTCAGCCAATTCTTGTAAACGGCTGATAAAGTCACTGTATGGCTCGTCTGGGCCCTGTCTAACTTTAGCAAGGGAAGTAGTAGCCGCGCCTTTCTGGGGGAGGCGTTTCCAAGCCTTAAGGCCCGCGGACTGAATCTGTGTTAATAGTCCGGGGGGGAATTGAGCCTGTTTTTCGTTATGTTGGTAGGGGCTAGTGCCGAGAAACTTTTTTATGGTCCATTGTTTAGAAGAAGTTTTACGCGTGTTGCGCTCAACAAATTGTTTAGCGGTTTCTTCATATTCACTCTTCCAGAGTATAAAATCACCTCCACTAAGGGCAGCTCTAGCTAGGAAGAACCAATCATTAGGCGTGAGCCAGCGTTCACTGAGGTTCTCAATCAAGGCAATAGTGAAAGGAGCAGTGGGGCCATAATTAGCTACTGCTGCTTTGACCTTTTCTAGGGTTTTTAGGCTAAGTTTTTTGTACGTGTGAGAATACGAGGCAGAGGCTCCTTCATCTCTAGTATTGCCGTCTGCCTCTTCCTCATCAGAGGCTGAGTTGTCTGAGTCTTCTTCATTATCACTGTTGGGTAGAGGGATGGCAGAGCTATCTATGACTCCGGGTCTGCTGGGCTGATTTCGGGACCTGGTGACTGGGAAAGCTAAAAGTTCAGCAGGAGGGGAGACGGTCAGGTCAGTAAACTCTTTTGCTACTGCTTTGATTTCACGTATGAGAATTAGGGCCTCCTGGATGGAGGTTTTTCGGAGGGTAAGATCTCGGTGGGTGGCCGCCGGCTCAGGTCTGTTTAAATCAGGGGGTAAAATGGCCACCGCATCGGGCACGGTAGGAGGGGGTAGATTAGGAGGGCCGTATGGTGGCAACTGAAACGGCGGAAGGACCGCCTCTACGAGGGCGTGGCAATCAGAATTGTTATAGCGGGCTGCCTTGTCCTCTAGGTCGGCCTGATCCGCTGGGTCTAGCCGATCGGCAAGTCCTGAGTTGGCGGGGCTTTTGAACTCACTAAAGGCAGGGTATATTGGGGCAGGTTTTGGATCTGTGTCAATATCGATGGATACTGAGGGACAGATTGAAGGGGCCCGCGAGGGCGGGCGCAATGGAGGCTCTTTGTTTGTATCTGGGAAATCTGGGACAGAGTGGGCTCTGGAGGGAGGGCAGGAATGGTTGGTAAGGATTTCCTGGCCCTCTTTGCATAAGCGTTGGATGTCTGGGGCGTGACACTGATTAGTGAGGACGTCTTTTATGAGGTTATAATAATTGAAGGCGGTAATAGGGACAGTTTGGGGGCCGAAAACACGGTAATAATCGTTAAGGCAATCCCCGACCCGATTCCATATTCGAGAGTCAATCGTGCCTTCCTGGGGGAACCATGGACACGTTTTAAAAATAAAAGCAAAAAATGAATGTAAATCTTTTTTCCGAACCCGAATTCTACGCACCTTGAGGGATTCTTTTAATTGGCTAATAAATATATCATTCTGTGAACATGCTTGTCCCATGATTGGGCCTTACCTGGCCAATGCCGCCGTCGGGGGGGAGGGGGTCACAATCCAGAAGTCGTCTCGCGGTCGGGCAGTCGCGGCGCTTCGAGCGGGTTTCTAACGGGGACGGCGGTCCGCTCAAGCAGTCTCCGGGCCCCCACGTTGGGCGCCAGTTGTTCCGTCCCGCGGAACAGTCAACGGGGGTCCCGAGTCTACCTGAAACGGATGAATAGGGATGGGAGCAAGAGGCGCGTAGAAAGGCAGCAAGACAGGTTTCTGATCAAGCCGCAAATTTTATTTTGGGCAGGGCTGTTATTTATAGAGAGGAAGGGAAAAGGGGAGGTGGTCCCGATAGGTTGTCCTGTGCATGCTCACTGCATGCTCTTGGCAACGGTTGGTGGGTGGGCGCGTGATCAGCATCTTAATTGGTAGGTAGTACTCGTGATTAAGAGATGCCTACAAGGGTGGGGGCTACCTGGCTGGGCTGCAGCATCCTGTTTGGGGCTGCCTCAGCCAAGCCCTCCTGGTGCGATTTTCTTAATGGATTGCATTCACTGTCTTTAGGCCCCAACAATCTTACATAGTTTTTCTTTTTGGTTGTTACAGGCAAGAGGAGAAATTTTGTTCCCATTACTATATCTCGACCTTTCAAAGTTTTGAGATGTTATACTTAAAAGAGAGATCAGTAATCAAAAGCAAAATATATGTATGTGTATAGTTTTATATATTACATACACAACAAGGTCTGGCACAAATAATGCCTCTTTTTATTACAAAATCATAAGCATGTAATTGTGTAACATAAGAGTGTCATACTCTGTGGGGGCGACTTTCCTCACAGGTCCCTCCAGCCACCACGAATGAGAATAAATATGACTGAGACGTGATGTGATCTGCTTGAGGAGGAGAGGTGGCCAGTTTCCCAGAGGAAAAAGGTGTTGAGCTCCCTCCTCTAGGGGCTTTTATTGGGTTGTAATACACAGGAATACAGGGTGGCAAGGATCAAACAGTAGATAACATTTCAAAGAAATCTGAAGGCTTACTGTGAGTCAGAGTCTGTCAGGGACAGGGTTTTAGGGTTTCTTGCTCAAACCCTTAACATATGAATGAAAGCACTCTTAGCAGAGCAGATTTCACAGGTTTATCAGGAAGTCTTTGTGATGCCAGATTTTTCCCCAGGACACACTCTAGCAAGGCAAGGAGCTGCACCTCTCCCCATCAGGTATTCAGGCTTAAGGAGATTAGAGCCAGGAAGTGCTTCTCCCAGAGAACATGGGGACTTGGGCTATGTCAATGCTGGGGGGTGAGAGTCCATTGCTCCTTGTTGCAGGCCCCTGAGTTTTTCCATGAAGGCCTCCCAAGTGATCGAGTCTGGCTTAGGTTGCCAGACTCCTGCTGTGAGGGGTCTTACCTGTCATTGACTTCTGACCAAGCTTTGGGGGGCAGGGGGAGGAAACTGAGGCAGCGTTTGCTACCAGAGACAAACTTTGTCTCCTGCGGCTCGAATTCCAAAGGCATGTCTTGCCCTTAGCCACAAGGGAATTCCTAGAACCAGGCAGATTGGTCTACAACAATACTCAAGTGCACCATATGACATTTTAGGTAAAATATTCAAATTAAAACCACAAATTATTACACCCATATTATTACTCTACCAACCATACTCAAGCAAGCATTACTTCTGCCGGACCCTCTATACACACACACACACATATATACATGTGTATATCTATAATTACATATAAATTATATATAGTTATATGTATATAAAATTATATATAACTTTTTTAGCCTTCCTGTTTCTATGCTAACCTTGATTATTTTTTCTAGTAACCAAAATCTATAAGATCTAGTGTGTTAGTAGATATATATGATGTCTTGATATTATCTCCAAAAGTTTTTATTTATCTTTCCAAGAAAGGGTATTTCTCCCTCTGATTCAATAAAATAAAAGATGTGACAGCACCAGACTTCTGAAAGGGAATTAATGTTAACTGAAAAAAGGACTCTTCAATTTAATCATATCTTAATTATCCAAGATATTGAGTGGAGAAAAGGTGCACATTTGTAAGGGATCCCCACATGCATGTGTCTACATAAAGATCACCAGGAACATGTATCTTCAGATTCCAAGTTGCTGTTTCCTCTCTTACCCTCTACCACTTTTATTTCAGATGCCCAATGACACCCCTTACATCTTTATTAACACGTATATAACCTCTTTAAGAGTTATTAGTTCAATGTGAATGGTTGTCAGAGATGAAAAAGCTGATATTGTTAGGGCTGAGAATTGACTGAGTATGTTTAAGCAGTAATATGTATATCTAGCCTCTCCCATCACTCTCTTCCTTCTCTCCCAGAAACCCTGGGCTGAACTTCGTCTCTTGCAGTTGCAGGAGAAGTGGAAGTTCCTGAGCACAGTAAATATACTACTCTGCTTTAAAAATGAAGGAAGAAAAAATTTCTTTTTCTCCATAGTTAATTTTGACTTCAATGGAAGCTTCTGCTGCTGTAGCCACCCCTGAGATGGGGGTCCATCTAGACTCACTAGAAGGAGTGTGGACCCCTTTCTGCTCATGAGCCCTGAAGGTCCCTTTATGCCTGTGCCAAGCTTGCGATACTTTGGGTAGCTCTGGGTGGAGTCTCCAGTCTCTGAGACAATGCTGAAGACTGATGCTATCATGGAAGTGATTAACAGGAGGGTTAATCTTCTACCATTAGTGTAACCAAAAACACAGATATAGAGAACAGGCTGACAGTGACCAGAAGGGAGAGGAGAGAGGGTTTCAGGGGAAAGGGGGAAGGATTCACAGGAACAAGTGTAAAGGACACATGGACAAAAACAAGGGGGGTGGAAATGGAAGGGAGATGGGGAGGGCTGAGGGTTTGGGCTGGAATGGGAGTAAAAGGCAGAAAACTGTACTTGAACAACACTTTACATATATATATGTATATGTATGTAAATATATACATACATATATATTTACATGTATATATACATACATACATGAATGAAACAAGCTGGTCTTTTCTACCTGTTTGCACTTGCTGGAGACTGGCATCTAGGTAACTGACTTTATTATTTTTATTTTAATTTTTAGAATAAGTTATAGTATGTATGCCTGTGCATTCAAAAAACTTTAAGCAAATGAATAAACAATCAAGAAAAATTTTTAAAGGAGCTACACACAACATAGAATCATGCAAGATTTGTAAACAATCACAGGAAAGTAATATGTCAGGGAAAATTCTTTATATCTTCTTTCCCTCATTTGGATCTATGGGAAGAAGGGTCAGAGTGGTACACTACTGTTTTTAGCACAGTTATCATCTTTGGTGCTGAGTACTCAGGGACACATGTGCCAGCTGACATTTTAGTCCTGGAATGGCTTTAGAGATGTCATGGTTCCTGCGTAGGGAGAAGTTTAGAGGACTCCCAAGATATCCTGTGCCTACATGTGAGTATGTCACCAGCCCAAACTGTAATTTTGCATCTGTGTAACCACTTTGGCAAAAACAGTGATAGGCTATTCATTTTCCTTACAAGTGCCCCCACTAACAGATCCCTGTGTTTCAGTCTTAGCTGCCCAGGAAGATGGTCAGAAGCATGAAAACCAGCCATCAGATTGCAGCTTGGAGGGGTGTCTGAGGGGGATTCCCAATGCAGCAGATTCCTACAGGGTCCCTCGTACTCTCCCTGGGAGCAAAGGGGATGAGGCACCAGCTGTTGGCTGATGCCTCAGACTTGGGGGACTCAAATGACACTAGAACCAAAATTTACTCTGTACAGTACACTTTATTTTAAAAAATAAAGCACAGAAAGATCTCTGGAGCAGAAAAGAATGTCCAGAAATATTTTAAAATACACATGGGAATTTGTATATAAGAAGATGAAAAATGTGAATCGCTTATAGTAGCATTAGGATTCCAGGACAGATATGTTGAAAAACAATTAAGTTTAATTTGTCTCTCATATCTAATACCAAAATGCATTTTGAAATAATCAAAGGTTTCTATGTGAAAACTGAAATGATTTATAATTAGAGGAAAGCACTTTTTAAAAATAATCTTGATATGAAAAACACTTTCCAAGCCTGCCCCTGAAGCCAACAGCTATAAATATTAACTACATAAATTTTTACAAATTTCCTGTGGTAAAAATTCTGTATGATAAAGTCAAAAGACAAATGATAAATAAAAACAAATTGCAATTCATTTTCAAAAAGTTAACTACCTGAACATCTAAAGATTCATGTAAATTGATTAAGCAAAATATTAATACCACAACAGAAAAATGACAATGGGCCTGGCTGGTGTAGCTCAGTGGATTGAGTGCAGGCCTGCGAACCAGAGGATCGAGGTTCGATTCCCAGCCAGGGAACATGCCTGGGTTGAGGCCAGTTCCCATCAGGGGACTCATGAGAGGCAACGTACATCTTCTCTCCTTCCCTTCCTCTCTAAAGATAAATAAATAAAATCTTAAAAAAAAGAAGATGACAATGGATGCAAACAAATATTTTAGAAAAAAGAAATACAAATGGCTGTTAAATACCAAGCCCATCTAACTCATAATAATAGAAATTCACATTAAAACTGCAATTAGAATATTATTTTAAATTTTATAATCAATTCATTTTCTTATATACTTTTTATTGAATTTAATGAGGTAATATTGGTTAATAAAATTATATATAAATTTCAAGTGTACAATTCTATAATACATCATCTGTTTATTGTATGTGTGTTCACCACCTCAGGTCAAGTCTCCTTCTATCACCATTTAACGAAGCTTTATTTTTTCTACCTCCTACCCCTCTTCCCTTTGGTAATCACCATACTGTTGTCTGTGTCTATGGTTTTTTTTTTTGTTTTGTTTACCCTTCACCTTTTTAAACCAACCTCCCAACCCCCCTCACTTCTAACAGCTGTCATTCTGTTCTCTGTACGTATGAGTCTGTTTCTGTTTCGTATGGTAGTTTATTTTGTTCATTAGATTCCACATATAAGTGAAATCAAATGGTATTTGTCTTTCCATAACTGGCTTATTTCACTTAGCATAATGTTCTCCAGGTCCATCCATGCTGTCACAAAAGGTAAGCTCTTGTTTTGTTTTATGGCCAAAGTAGCATTCGATTTTGTGAATGTACACAGCTTTTTTATTCACTCATGTCTCTTTTTTATTATTGTTCCAGTACAGTTGTCTCCCTTTTCACCCTACCACATGGCTTGCCCTCCTGTTCCCCACCTCTCACCCTTGAACCTAACCCCTTTGGCTTTGTCAATGTATCCCTTATACATGTTCCTTGATGGCCGTTCCCCTATTATCCCTCTCTCCGCTCCTCTCTGGTTATTGTCAGTTTGTTCTTTTTTTTAATACTTTTTTATTTTTTAATCTCTTTTTTATTTTATTTATTTATCTTTAGAGAGGAAGGGAAGAAGAGAAGGGGAGAAATAACAATGTATGGTTGTCTCTCGTGAGTCCCCTGCTGGGAACTGGCCTGCAACCCAGGCATGTGCCCTGACTGGGAATCCAACCGCGATTGCGTGGTTCACAGGCCCGCACTCAATCCACTGAGCTACACCAGCCAGGGCTATTGTCAGTTTGTTCTTTATTTCAATGTCTCTGGTTGTATTTTGCCTGTTTGTTTGTTTTGTTAATTAGGTTCCACATCTATTCACTCATCTCTTGATGGGCACCTGGGCCATTTCCAATCTTGGTTATTGTAAATAATGCTGAAATGAACATAGGGGTGTATATATTATTTTGAAAGAGTGTTTTGGGTTTCTTCAGATATATTCTCAGAAGTGGAAATCTTGGGTCATAAGGCAGTTCCATTTCTAATTTATTTTCACATGTTTAAAAAAGCCTTTACTCTTAGCCTGGGGCCATAAGTCCTTTTGCACTGGCAAAAACGTATTAGGTCTGAATAACCCAAATTCATTTTACCTCAAGCACCTCATAGTTCAAGTCTAGGAGGCAGTTAAAAAAATTTCTCTCAAGAAAAGAATGTGATAGGGGAATAGGTAATGACCAAACTAGATACCAACAATTTTTTAATTTTTTTAAATTTTATTTTAATTGTTCTTCAAGTACAGTTTTCTGTTCTTTACTCCCATCCTATCCCTCTCACCCATCCCTCTCAACCTCCCATTTCCACCTCCCCTCGTTTTTATCCATGGGTCTTTCATATTTGTTCCTGTAAACCTTTCCCCTTTTCCCCTGAAATTCCCTCCCCTCTCCCCTCTGGCCACTGTCAACTTGTTCTCAATTTCAGTGTTTTTGGTTATATTTTTCTTGTTTGTTTGTTTTGTTGATTAGATTCCTGTTAAAGGTGAGATCATATGGTATTTGTCTCTCACCACCTGGCTTATTTGCCTTAGCATAATGCTTTCCAATTCCATCCATTCTGTTGCAAAAAGTGGGAGCTCCTTCTTTCTTTCAGCTGCATAGAATTCCATTGTGTAAATGTACCACCGTGTTTTGATCCATTCACTTACTGATGGGCACCTAGGTGGCTTCCAGCACTTGGCTATTGCAAATTGTGCTACTATGAATATTGGGGTGCATAGGTTCTTTTGGATTGGTATTTTAGGGTTCTTGGGATATAATCCTAGCAGTGGAATTGCTCGGTCAAAAGGCAGATTCATCCTCTCCAACACTTGTTTGTTGCATTGTTTTTTATGGCCATTCTGACTGCTGTGAAGTGGTATCTCATTGTGGTTTTAATTTGCATTTCTCTGATAACTAGCAATATTGAGCATCTCTTCATGTGTCTCTGATCCTCCTCCTTGGAGAAGTGTCTGTTCAAGTCCTTTGCTCAGTTTTTAATTGGGTTGCATGACTTCTTAGAGTGGAATTGTGTAAGTTCTTTATATATTTGGGGGATTAAACCCTTGTCTGAGGTATTATCAGCAAATATGTTTTCCCATATAGTTGGTTCTCTTTTTATTTTAATACTGTTTTCTTTACCCATGCAGAAACATTTTATTTTGATGAGCTCCCATTTGTTTATTCTTTCCTTTATGTCCCTGGCTCTAGGGGACATATCAGTAAAAAGGTTGCTGTGTGAAATATCTGAGATTTTCCTGCCTATGTTCTCCTCTAGGACTTTAATGGTGTCATGACTTATATTTAAGTCTTTTATCCACCTTGAATTTATTTTGATCTATGGTGTAAGTTGGTGCTTGAGTTTCATAGCTGTCCAGTTCTCCCAACACCATTTATTGAAGAGACTATCTTTACCCCATTTTATGTTACTTCACCCTTTGTCAAATATTAGTTGACTATAGAGAGTTGGGTTTATTTCTGGGTTTTCTGTTCTCTTCCATTGGTCTATGTGCCTGTTTTTATGCCAGAACCAGGCTGTTTTGATTACAGTGGCCTTGTAATACAGTTTGATATCAGGTATTGTGATCCCTCCTACTTTGTTCTTCTCTCTCAACATTGAAGCTGCTAGTTGGGGTCTTTTATGGTTCCATATAAATTTTTGAAGTGTTTGTTCTATGTCTGTGAAATATGCCATTGGTACTTTAATAGGTATTGCACTAAATCTGTAAATTGCTTTGGGTAGTATGGACATTTTGATGATGTTAGTTCTTCCAATCCATGAACACGGTATATGTTTCCATTTGTTTGTGTCTTCCTTGATTTCTTTCTTCAGTGTTGTGTAGTTTCCTGCATACAGATCTTTTGCCTCCTAGTTAGGTTTATTCCTAGGTATTTTATTTTTGTTTTTGCTATATCGAATGAGATTTTTTTCTTGATTTCTGCCTCTGCTGATTCATTGTTAGTATACAAAAATGCCTTTGATTTCTCGATATTGATTTTGTACCCCACTGTTTTGCCAAATTCATTTATTAGGTCAAGCAGTTTTTGGGTAGAGTCTATAGGATTTTGTACATGTCATGTCATGACACTATCATGTCTCTGCAAACAATAACAGTTTTGTTTCCTCCTTCCCAATTTAAATGCCTTTTATTTCCTTTTCTTGCCTAATTGCTGAGGCTAGAACTTCCAATACTATATTAAATAGAAGTGGTGAAAGTAGACAACCTTGTCTTGTTCCTGATCTTAGTGGAAAAGCTTTTAGTTTTTGCCCATTGAGGATGATGTTGGCTGTAGGTCTTTCATATATGGCATTTATTATATTGAGGAATGCTCCCTCTATTCCCACTTTGCTGAGTCCCTGTATCATAAATGGGTGTTGTACCTTATCAAAAGCTTTTTCCGCATCTATTGATATGACCATGTGGTTTTTGTCTTTGCTTTTATTTATGCGGTGTATTACATTTACTGATTTGCGGATATTGAACCATCCTTGCATCACTGGGATGAATCCCACTTGGTCGTGGTGTTTGATCTTTTTTGATGTATTATTGGATGCGATTTGCCAATATTTTGTTGAGGATTTTAGCGTCTATGTTCATCAGAGTTATTGGCCTGAAGTTTTCTTCTTTTGTTGTGTCTCTGTCTGGTTTTGGGATTCAAATGATGCTGGCTTCATAAAAAGAGATTGGGAGGTTCCCATCATTTTGGATTTTTTGGAATAGTTTGTGAAGAATAGGGGTTAGCTCTTCCTTAAACGCTTTGTAGAATTCTCCTGTGAAACCATCTGGTCCAGGGCTTTGGTGTGTTGGGAGTTTTTTGATTACTGTTTCAATTTCATCCCCTGTTATTGGTTTGTTCAGGCTTTCTAGTCTTCTTCATTGAGTTTTGGAAGATTATATTTTTTTAGAAATGTGTCCATTTCACCTATGTTTACAAATTTCTTGGCATACAGTTCTGCATAGTAATTTCTTACAATCCCTTCTATTTCTGTGGTATCAGTTGTAATTTCTCCTCTTTCATTTCTGATTGTGTTTATTTGTGTCCTCTTTCTTCTTTTCTTAATGAGCCTACTTAAAGGCTTGTCTATTTTGTTTATCTTTTCAAAAAACCAACTCTTGGATTCATTGATCCTTAGAGTTGTGCTTTTAGTCTCTATGACATTTAATTCTGCTCTGATCTTGGTTATTTCCTGCCTTGTACTTGCTCTGGGCTGTCTTTGTTGTTTTTCCTTAAGTTATTGGAGGCTTCGTTTTAGGTTGTTTGTTTGGAATATTTCTATTTTCTTTAGGTAGGCCTGTATTGCTATGAACTTCCCTCTCAGTACTGCCTTTGTCGTGTCCCATAGATTTTGGGTTGTTGGGAGTTCATTTTCATTGTTTCCAGAAACTTTTTGATTTCTTCTGTCTGGGAAGGTTCTTATATGGCCTTCTATCTTGATTGAGAGCTTTGCTGGGTAAAGTATTCTTGGTTGCTGGCCTTTGGTTCTCATTAGTTGCAATATTTTTTGCCATTCTCTTCTGGCATTTCCATTCAGAAGTCTCCTGCTAACCTGCTGCCTTGTATGTTACTTCCTCTTTCTCCCTTGCTGCCTTTAAGATTCTCTCTTTGTCTTGGAATTTTGCATTTTAATTATGATTTTCTTGAGGTGGGCCTCTTTGGGTTCCTCTTGATTGGGACTCTCTGTGTTTTCTGTATTTGTGTGACTTTTTCTCTCATCAAATTAGGGAAGTTTTCCATCATTACTTTTTCAAATAGGGTTTCTGTCTCTTGCTCTCCTTTTTCTCCTCCTGATATCCCTATTATAAAGATATTATGTTTCATATCGTCTTACATTTCTCTTTATCCCTTTTCATTCTTTCTCACTCTCTTATCCTTTTCTTTCTCTTTCTGCCTGTTTTTTTCTACTTTGTCCTCCAACTCACTGATTCAATCTTCTGCTTTATCAATTCTGCTTTTGATTCCTTTTACTGTGTTCTTCAGTTCATATATTGTGTTCTTCATTTCCTCTTGCCCCTTGTTGATAGTTTCCATGTCATTTTTATGTTGATATAGTTTTCCGTGAATTCATTGTATTTTCCCTGTAGTTTCTGGTTATTGTCTTTGAGCTCATTCAGCTTCCTTATAACCATTGATTTAAACTCAATATCTCATAGTTGAGTTGCTTCTATTCCAGTTAAAATTCTTTCTGATGCTTCCTTCTTTTCCTTCATTTGGGGATTGTTTCTTTGTTTTCCCATTGTTTGTGAGACTCTTCTTGTCAGATTCAACCTCTTAAATTGATCTGTTCTGGCTCCCTGGGTTTATGGTGTGGACTTCCGTTGTAGAATACCTGTGAAATTCAGTGGTGCAATCTCCTTGGGGTATCCTGCTGTTTACAGCTTCTACTTATTCTTTTTTGTGATCAGTTGGAGGGGTAAGGCAAAATTGTCTAAGACAGCAATAGAGTATTCTATAATATTTACTGTAGTAGCTGATAGAGAAGAGATAGCATATCCTTTGAGGATATATAGTGTTAACTGTGATATCCACCCAACTAGCCACATTTTAGAAAGGATGGAAAGAAGATAAGACTCTTGTTGGGGTGGGAACAATTGTGACTTGGACCTAGAAAGCAGTGAGGTTGTGAGAGGACAGATTCTGAGGTAAGGTGAGAGTAAAGGATAGTAAATAGGTGTAGTGTGTGAAAGAATAGAGTTAACCACTACACTAATAGAGTTCAGGAAACCGTGAATTGGGTTAAGATCTGGGAGGGGTGTTGTGTAGTATTTACAATTGTATCAAATAGCTATTATTTACAATGATATTCGAGCAACAATCATATGACAGAATCTATGAGATCTAGATAACAAGAATAGGGAGTATAGGCCCTTGAGTAATGTGTTAATCCAACACAAGTGAAGTTAAGGACAGTAAATTAGGAATATACTATAAATGAGATAACAGGGGAAACCTGTGAAATGATACAATATAACCAGCCAAGCAAAGAAGATCATACAGAAAGAAGAGGAATGCAATAATACTATTAAAATAAAAGATATAAGAATAATAAAAAATACTAATACAAATATGCAGTAACTTGCAGGTTCTCTGTAATAGCATAGTGAAATTTGTCTCAGTGTTTGGGTCCAACTGCGGTCTTTTTATATTTCCTGTTTTTTTTGTGTCACTTGTGGGTATTTAAAAAGAAACAAAATAAAGATAAAAAAAGCAGAGGAAGGAAGGAAGAAGAGATAAAATTGAAAAGAAAGAAAGAAGGAATAAAACTAGAAAGAAGAAAAGAGAAGCAAAAGGAATTAAGAAATATAAAAATAATACTAATTAAAAATAAAAAATTACTTTAAAAAATCAAACAAACAAACAAAAAAACTTCTTGCTGGTTTTGAATTGGCCAAACAAGTTTTTCTGGTCTTGCTGGCTGCAGCAGGCTGAGGGGCCATTGGTATTGCTTTTCTCCTTTCCTATTCAGCACTGTCAGACTTGCATATACTCTCCCCAGGGCTAGTTGGGCATTCTCCCCAGAGCTAGCCTGGTGCCTCTCCACAGGTCCTTGGGTATGGGATCCAGACCTTCCTAAGCACATACTCGCCCTGGGTTTATGGATGTGGGCTCTGGACCTCCTGCAGAGCACTCACTTTCCCTGGGTTTACTACTGTGGGCTTCTGGCCTCTGTCAGAGCGCGTGCTCTCCCTGGGTTTACGGTTGTGGGCTCTGGGTCTTTCACAAAGCACACTCTCTCTGGGTTACAGGTAAGGCTCCAGGTTGCCTCTGGTCACAGGGGTTTGGGCAGGCACTCTTCCCAGTGCTATGCATGGGTGCTCACAGTCCCTGTGTGTTTGCCACTTAGTCCTTATTCCCCTCTTTGGGACTACAAGCAACCTGGTCTCTCCTGGTGCTGATCAAACCTTGTTTGGCAGGGGAGGGAGTGGTTGACCCAGCTCTCTCCCAGAGCCCTGTGGCAGACCCATCAATCACCGGGCCTGGGGCTGAAGCTTCCCTGGTCCCTGTGCTGATGCCTGGGACCTTATTGTTCTGAAGCACTCTCCTTGCCACCTGGTTTTTCAATGTCCGCTACAATTTTTTATCTATTTTCATATATGCTGTGGTGCTGTTGGCTGTTTGCTGTGTTCCTCCATAGATTTGCTAGGTTTTTCTCCCTTGCATAGGGGGAAAGTGGAATCTGCTTCCTCATACCATGCCACCATCTTCCCTCCTCTTGGATACCAATAATTTTATAAGAAAGAAATGTGGATACTTTAGTTCATCAGAACCTTTTTGAACATATATAGTTTCCAGTGCTAGGTTCAGGGAAAAGGTGGAAGAGATGAGGCAACTGTATGAGAAAACTTCAGGCTGAGAAGGACACATAAAAGGATAATGTAATAAGGGAAGTCCAGGGATGGTAGTATGTCCTGGCTGGTTTAGGAGCACAGTGGATCTTTTATCTCAATCTAGGTGGCCATCAAAGTTTGTTAGGGTGGACTTCTGAGTACAGGCTTAAAAATGGGTTAGGAATTAGATGAAGAACAGGGAGTATTTTAAGCCAAAGGAACTGCATGGGTAAAGATGTAGCTGTGAGACATAGCATTGTGTTATGTGTATTGGAATGTACACATGAGTCTTATTGGAGTGCTAAATAGTGAAGTGGGGAGTGGTGAAAGGTGAGCCTGGAGAGTAAGGTAGGGCGAGCTCTTCTAAGGCTTCATATACCCTGTGTGTGTCCATGTAGGGTGCTTGTGAGATATTAAGGGAGGAGGGGCATAATTATAGTTTTGTTCACTCTAACATGTTGTAGATTAGGGCTTTTCAAATTGTAATGCCCTTGTAATTCACTACTAAATACTGTTAAAATGTGGTTTCCAATTAAGGAGTTTTTTGGGAGGGTCTGAAATTCTTCATTTCAAACAAGCTCCCAGGTTAAAGTTAGTACAATTAGGAGGGAATCACCTTTTGCAAAGAAAGGCTGCAGGGGTTAGCTTTGGGATCAAAGTAGTAAGAGACTGGGATGATGAGAGTTCAACTAAGAAGGAACAGTAGAAATTGAGGGAAAAGAGCAAACCTGAGAAATCTGTATAAAGTAAATTTATCAGGTGATGGTATTTAATTAGATATGGAGGATGATACTGAAGTTTCTGGCTTATTTATGTATATACACACAGTAATATTTGCCCTTGTTGGTGTCCAGGGAACATTTTGACTAATATGTGGAATCTTATATAACTATTATGATCAAGATCGAGAACAATTCCATTACTCCAAAAAAACTCCCTTGTGCTGCCCCATTAGTAGTCAAGATTCCTACATATGTATTATGTCATCTTTTTTGTCTGTCTTTCTTTTTCTGCCATGTTTCGTTGTTAACAGTTTGATTATGATGTGGCTGGTCACAATTTTCTTCGTGTTTTTCCTGTTTGGGGTTCACTGATCTTCTTGAAGCTGTAAATTTAAGTCTTTTAGCAAACTTGGGAAGTTTTCTGTCATGATTTCTTCATATATTTTTTTCTGTACCAGTTTCTTCTCTCTTTCATATAGAGGTACATTAGGGTTCCTTTTTTCTCCCTATCCTTGCCAACACTTCTTGTTATTGATTTATTGGCAACAGCCATCCTAACAGGTGGGATATGATATATCACTATGGTTTTAATTTGCATGTCTCTGATGATTAGTAACTTTGAATATCTATTATGTCTACTGGCCATCTGCATGTCCTCTTTGGAGAAGTGTCTATTCAGGAACTGTGCCCATTTTTAATTGGAGTTTTTTGGTGTTGAATTTCATAGGTTCTTTATAAATTTTAGATATTGACCCCTTATGAGATGTGTCATTGACAAATATCTTCTTCCATTTAGTGGGTTGTCTTTTAACTTTGTTTTTCCTTTTCTGTGCAAAAAAATTTAGTTTAATGTAATTTCATATGTTTATTTTTTCCTTTTGTTTTCCTTGCCCAGGGAGATATATCAGAAAAAAAATGGTGCTATAGGAGATGCAAATCATAATGGAAAGAGGCTTGAATTGCAGTGGTGAACACACAACACAAGATACTGGTGATGTAGACTTCCGGCTAGGATGGAGGCATAGGTAGACACACTGTGCCTCCTTGAACAACCAAAATAAGGACAAAAAATTAGAAACAAAATAACAACCAAAACTGAGAGAAAATTGAACTGTATAGAAGTCCGACTACCAAGGAGTTAAAATAGACACATTCATTCAGACCAGTAAGCAGGGCAGAGTTGGGCGGCCGAGCAGAGAGGGCTCTTGGCACAGGAAGTGGTGACACTGGGCACACAAGGCACCCTGGGTGCGCAAGGCAGCACTGGGCAGACTCTGGGTGCCCAGGTAGCTGCTAGCAGACCCCAGGCATGGGGTGGCAACCAGCAGACCCAGCAAGGCGGCAATTGAGAAGCGGGACACTGTGCCCAAAATGGCTGGCTGACCTAGCAGTGGTCCCACATTCTCATGCAGATAACTGGGGAGCGAGATGGATCACTCAATCCAGGGTCCTAGTGCCAGAAAATTAAGTCTCAAAATACTGATTGAAAATACCTGTGGGGCTTGAGGCGTGGGGAGAGACTCCCAGCCTCACAGGAGAGTTTGTTGGAGAGACTCGCAGGGTCCTAGAATGCACACAAGCTCACCCACACAGGAATCAGCACCAGAAAGGCCCAGTTTGGACTGAGGTGCAATAGCAAGCAGAGCAAACTGCCATTGTTCCCTCTTGAATTCTGCGCCCACATATAGCATCACAACCCAGCAACAAGGGTTGCCCCACCCCGGTGAACACCTAAGGCTCTGCTCCTCATACATAATAGGCGTGAACAGACCAAAACATTATGGCTCAAGCAGAACAGCTCAAAGCCCCATAGCCAATACTTCTAAGCGACCAAGAGATAGCAAACCTATTGATGCACAGTTCAAAACACTGGTGATCAGGATGCTCACAACACTGGTTGATTTTAGTCACAAATTAGATGAACAAATGAAGGCCACACTAAGTGAAATAAAGGAAAATGCACAGGGAACCAATAGTGATGGGAAGGAAACTGGGACCCAAATCAATGGAGTGGACCAGAGAAAGAAAGAAACATTTAACCAGGACAGAATGAAAAAACAAGAATTCAAAAAAAAATGAAGAGAGGCTTAGGAACCTCCAAGACATCTTAAAATGTTCCAACAACTGAATTATAGGGTACTAGAAGGGGAAGAGGAAGAGCAACAAGTGGAAAAGTTATTCAAACAAATAATGAAGAAGAACTTCCTCAATCTGGCAAAGTAAATAGCCTTCCAGGAAGTCCAGGAAGCTCAGAGAGTCCCAAAGCAGGTGGACCCACGGAGGGACACACCAAGGCACATCATAATTACATTAACCAAGATTAAAATGAAGGAGAGACTCCTAGAAGCAGTGAGAGATAAGGGGACAGTCACCTACAAAGGAGTTCCCATCAGACTGTCAGCTGATTTCTCAAAAGAGACCTTACAGGCAAAAGGGGCTGGAAAGAAGTATTCCAAGTCATGAAATGTAATGACCTACGTCCAAGATTGCTCTATCCTGCTAAGCTTTCATTTAGAATGGAAGGACAGATAAAGTGCTTCTCAGATAAGGTGGAGTTGAAGGAGTTCATCATCACCAAGCCCTTATTTTATGAAATGTTAAAGGGACTTATCTAAGAAAAAGAAGATAAACAACATGTATAGCAGAATGACAGCAAACTCACCATTATTAACAACCACACCTAAAATAAAAACAAACTAATCAAACAACTAGAACAGGAACAGAACTACAGAATTGGAGATCACATGCAGTGGTAGCAACAGGGGAGTGGGAGGAGGACAGGGGGGAGAAGGTACAGACAATAGGTAGCATAGATGGTAGGCAGAAAATAGACAGGGATGGGGCAAGAATAGTATGGGAAATGTGAAAGCTAAAGAACTTAAGACACATGGACATGAACTAAAGGGAGGAATGTGGCTGGGAGAGGGTGTGCAGGGTGGAGGGAAATGAAGGGGGAAATGGGACAACTGTAATAGCATAATCAATAACATGTTTTAAAAAGTTAAAAAAGATACAAGCAATGTGTTATAGAATTGTACACCTAAACTTATTTTATTAACCAAAATCACCCCAATAAATTCAATACAAAAGAAAAATAAAGTAAAAATACTGTTATGAGAAATGTCCACAATTTTAGTACTTATATTTTCTTGTAGGATTGTTATGGTTTTTGTGGGGGTGACTTTCCTCTTAAGTCCCTCCGTGTGCCATGGATGAGAGTAAGTATGACTGAGACATGATGTGATCTGCTTGGGGAGGAGAAGTGAGTTGTGGCCAGTTTCTCAGGGGAGACAAAGACCAGCAGTGACCAGTTTCTCCAAAGAGAAAAGTCCTTGAGGCCCCTCCTCCAGGGCCTTTTATTGGGTTGTAATACACAGGAATACAGGGCAGCAAGGATCAACCAGTAGATGATATTTCAAAGAAATCTTAGGGCTTACTGTGAGTCAGAGTCTGTCAGGAACAGAGTTTTAGGGTTTCTTGCTCAAACCCTTAACATATGAATGAAAGCACTCTTAGCAGAGCAGATTTCACGGGTTTATCAGGAAGTTTTTGTGATTCCAGATTTTCCCCCAGGGCACACTCTAGCAAGGCAAGGAGCTGCACCTCTCCCCATCAGGTATTCAGGCTTAAGGGGATTAGAGCCAAGAAGTGCTTCTCCCAGAGAACATGGGGACTTGGGCTATGTCAATGCTGGGGGGTGAGAGTCCATTGCTCCTTGTTGCAGGCCCCTGAGTTTTTCCATGAAGGCCTCCCAAGTGATGGAGTCTGGCTTAGGTTGATCCCCTCTGTGAGGGGTCTTACCTGTCATTGACTTCCGACCAAGCTTTTGGGGCAGGGAGTGGAAACTGAGGCAGTATTTACTACTAGAGACAAACTTTGTCTCCTGCGGCTGGAATTCCAAAGGTCATCCCTCACCCTCAGCCACAAGGGGTTGAGATACAATTCCTAGAACCAGGCAGAGCAATCTACAACAGGTTTTGAGTTGAACATTTAAGTCTGATCCATTTTGAGTTCATTCTTGTGTATGGTGTAAGAAGGTAGTCATTTCATTTTTTTTTTGCATGTATCTGTCCAATTTTCCTGACACCATTTATTGAGTAGACTAGCTTTGCCCCACTGTATCTTCTTGCCTTCTTTGTCAAATATTAATTGACCAAAAATGCATAGGTTTATTTCTGAGCCTTCTATTCTCTTCCATTGATCTCTATGTCAGTTTGGGTATTTGTTTGTTTTTCCCCCCAGTACCATGCTATTTTAATGACTATAACCTTGTAGTATAGTTTGGTATCAGTTCTGTCATTCCTCAAACTTTGTTCTTGTTCATCAAGATTGCTTTGGGTAAGAGATATTGAAATTAAGAACAATCTAACAACCAGGGGGAGAGGGGACAGTGCGGGGAGGGTAGTAGTTTCCTTTTCAGGAACTACTATAAAGGACACATGGATAAAACCAAGGGGGGAGGGGTGGAAACAAGGGAAGGAGATGCATTTGGCTGGGGTGGAGGGAGGTGGTGGGGGAAAATACAGACAACTGTAATTGAATAACAAGAAAATAATTTTTAAAAAGAATGAATTAGTAGCTCTCTGTAAGCACTGATTTAGAGAGAATTCTAAGGCATATTTTTTAAAAAATAGAAAACAAAATGCAAGACAGAGAAATAAGAAAAAGAGAGATTGCTTTGACTAGTTGGGATCTTTGGTGGTTCCAGTTAAATTTTTGGAATATTTGTTGTAGTTTTGTGAAATACTCCATTGATGTCTAGATAGAAATTGCATTGAATCTATATATTGCTGTGGGTAGAATGGACACTTTAATGATGTTAATTATTCCTATCCATGAACACAATATACTCTTCTATTTATTTGTATCTTCTTCAATTTTTTTATCTATAATGACATAAATTTCTGTGTACAGTTCTCTTATATCCTTGCTTAAGTTTATTTCTAGGTATTTTATTTTTCTAATGCAATTGTAGATGGGATTGTTTTATTAATTTTTCTTTCTGATAGTTTATTATTAGTGTATAAAAATATAACTTATTTCTGGATTTTTATTTTGTCTCCTGCTAATTTACTAACTTCATTTATCAGTTCTAGCATTTTGGGGAGGCAACTTTAGAGTTGTTTATATAAAGTATCAAATAAACTTTGAATAATGATAGTTTTACTTCTTACTTTTTAATTTGGATGCCTTTTATTTCTTCTTATCTGATTGCTGTGACTAGGACTTCCAGTATTATTTTGAATAAGAATGGTGAAGTACACATCCATGTCTTGTTCCTGATCTTGAGGAAAACACTTGTGGAATTTGATTTTTGAGTGTGATGTTAGTTGTGGATTTGTCACATGTGGCCTTTATTACATTGATGTATGTTCCTTTTATACCATTTTGAGAGTTATTTTTTAATCATAAATGAGTGCTGGATTTTATCAGATGCCTTTTCTGTATTCATTAAATAAACCATACAATTTTTATCCTTCATTTTGTTTATGAGGTATATCACATTTATTAATTTTCAGACATTTACTTTTAGTCTGTGTGTATCCTTTATTCTTAGGTGGGTCTCATATAGACAACATATAAATAGGTCTTGTTCTCTTATTTGCTACCCTATGAATTTTCATTGGAGCATTTAATCCAGTTACCTTTAAAGTGATTATTATAATAGGTATGTATTTATTGCATTTTATTCTGTGTTTCACTGTTTTTTTCCTTTTCCTTTAAAAAGCCCCTTTAACTTTCTTTCTTTTTCTTTTTTTATTTAATTATTTTTCAAGTACAGTTTTTTGTCTATTACTCCCATCCCATACCACCCCCCATACTCCTCCCCTCCCTCCCATTTCCACCCTTCTCAGTTGTTGTCCATGTATCCTTTATATATGTTCCTCTAAATCCCTCCCCCATTTCCCCTGAAATTCCCTCCCCTCTTCCCTCTGGTCACTGTCAGCCTGTTCTCTATTTCAGTGTCTTTGGTTATATTTTGCTTGTTTGTTTTGTTTGTTTTGTTGTTTAGCTTCCTGTTAAGGTGAGATCATATGGTATTTGTCCTTCAACACCTGGCTTATTTCACTCAGCATAATGCTTTCCAGTTCCATCCATGCTGTTGCAAATGGTAGGAGCTCCTTCTTTCTTTCTGCAGCATAGAATTCCATTGTGTATATGTACCATAGTTTTTTGATCCATTCATTTACTGACAGGCACCTTTCTTTCTTTCTTTTGAGCAATGTTTCTTTTGAGCAATCAGCTTTCAGTCTTATGAGAGTTCCCTGGTAAATAACTAACATCTTTTTCTTGTTGCTTTTAAGATTCTCTTTTCTTTAAAAGGAAATCCTAGTGTACTGTTGGTGGGAATGCAGACTGGTGCAACCACTGTGGAAAACAGTATGGAATTCCCTCAGTAAACTAAAAATGAAATTGCCTTTTGACCCAGCAATTTCACTACTGGGATTATATCCTAAGAACTCTGAAACACCAATCCAAAAGAAGCTATGCACTCCAATGTTCATAGCAGCACAATTTACAATAGCCAAGTGCTTGAAGCAACCTAAGTGCCCATCAGTAAATGAATGGATCAAATACCTATGGTATATTTACACGATGGAATACTATGCAGCAGAAATAAAAAAGGAGCTCCTACCATTTGCAACAACATAGATGCAACTGGAGAGAATTATGTTAAGTGAAATAAGGCAGACAGTGAAGGACAAATAACTATATGATCTCACCTTTAAGTGGAACCTAATAAACAAAACAAACAAGCAAGCAAAATATAACTAGAAACATTGAAATTAAGAACAATCTGACACTAACCAGAGGGGAAGTGGGAGGGGATCATGGGGGAAGGGAGTAAGGGTTTTCAGGAACAACTATGGGGACACATGGACAAAACCAAGATGGGGTGGAAGCAGGGGAGGGAGGTTGAGATGGCTGGGGTGGGGGAGAGTGATGGGGGGTAAATGCAGACGATTGTACTTGAACAACAAAATAAATTGTTTTATAAATATTTTCTTTTCTTTAGCCTTTGTCATTTTCATTATGATGTGTCTTAGTGTGTTTGGGTCCATCTTGTTTGGGACTATCTGTGCTTCCTGGAGTTGTGTGTCTTTTTTCTTCACTGGGTTAGAGAAATTTTTAGTCATTATGTCTTCAAATAGGTTCTTGATCCCTTGCTCTCTCTTTTCTTTTTTCTGGTACCCTTCTGTTATGGATGATGTTAAGCTTCATGTTGTGTCAAAGGTCTTTTAAACTATTTCCCATTTAAAAAAATCCTTGTTTCTTTTCACTACTCTGATTGTTTTCTTCTCCCTTGTTTTCCAACTCACTGATTAGTTCCTGTTTCATCCAACCTACTTTTTATTTTTTCTAGAGTATTCCTCATTTCAGATACTGTATTTTTCATTTATGACTGTTCTTTTTTATGGTTTCTGTGTCATTTTTCATACTGTTGTAGTTCTCACTAAGTTCCTTGAACATACACATAACCACTTTTTGGAACTCTATATTTGATAAATTGCTTGCCTCCATTTAATTTATTTTTTTGTGGAGATTTTTCCTGTTTTTTTTTTTTTCATTTGGATCCTATTTCTTTGTCTCCCCATTCTTTACTTCCTGCATGTATTAGTTTCTGTGTTTTAGGTAGATCTGCTATGACTTCAGTCTTGTTAGGGACCTTCAAAGTTTTCTGTTGAATGCAGTGGTACAGTCTCTTTGATCACATGGGCTGAATATCCAAAAATGTCTCTTCTGTGGGTTATGTGGACCTTTCTGTTGCAATTCAGACTTGATTGCTATTGGCTCATTTGTGTGTGGGAGTGACCGTCATGCTGGATGACTGTGAGTCTCAAACCTGACCACATCGTGTGAGTTCCTGTGCAGGTGCTGACAACAAAAAGCAGAATTTACGTCATCTAGATCTGGCACCTGCTGAGATCTCCCTTTGGATATGCCATTTGTGAAGCTAATTGGGTCCTGCTCTAAGGTTGTCTGAGATGGCCACTAGTTTATCAGTTCTGGGGCCTATTAAGAGGGATTCTGGTGCAGGTTAATATCAGACATTGCCTGTGATTATCCCTGGGAAAACTTTTGGAACTACAAAGTGATCTACAAGTTGTGGCTGCCTCTGCCATGCCTGGGTATGTGCAGGAAAAAATCAAGCTTCTCACCATGACTATCTTTTACCAGTGCTGGTCCCAAGGGCAGTTAAGCAAAAGTTTTAAGGCACATGGAGATTGGCCTTTGCTTGCCTCTGCCTGCAGCTGTCTGTTAGACTGTCACTGAAAGGTTCTCTAGTAGTACTCAAGTTGCCTGAGGTAGATTTTCAGTGAGTCACCAGGTATAGGTGACTGGTGTCCACCAGATTGATAAATGTTCAAACTTGGTGCCAGTGCTGGGTCTGAGGACACTCTGAAAATTTCTGAGGAAGGATATACCAATTCTACCTGCCATCTTCTGGGTGCTCACGTATGTTTGTAGTGGGGCAGGGTCTCAGGGAGCCATCAGGGTAAAGCTAGCAGAGTTTATCAGGTCAAAACAGACCAAGATTTGACTGTGTGAAGGGAGAGAGGGCTTTTCACTGGTTTGGCATGCCAGGGAAAAATATTCTTTCTCCTAGAGCTACATAACTCAATTTTTCCCAGGTTATTCCTTGAGCTCAACCTCAGCAGGGAGGGGCTGTTAAGAGTTGGGAGAAAGAAACTCAAGCATCTCCTGTGAAGGGTAGGTACCAGCCAGGTTCACAAGAAAGTGGAGGGAATGAGCCCTGCCCCAAAGCTACACAACTCATCACTGACACTGCCTATGTCTGCTCTCTGTGCACAGGCCGAGGCATCTGACTTCTCAGTGGAGCACAAGCTCCACAGGAGCGGGTACCAGGGTATGCAGAATGTGGGGCTATTGCATTCCTTCAGGCTTATGCCACATGGAGGCGAGTGCTACAACTAAGGCAGATGGAGTCTCTGATGTGTGGGGGGAACTCAGCACAAGGATACTGGCAGCTGGCTCTTCAGATCTCTCCTCACATGACTCTAGTCTGCCCACTCTCCCTTTTCTGGAGCCCAGGGCAAGTGGCTTCAATGAGATTTTGTGTGTTGGTCCTTTAAGAGGCTGTCTGTATCTCTAGCAGACTCCCATCTCTTCCTGGTGACCAGAATCCCCACTAGATTTTACAGCCATATGTTACGTGGGAAGTCCTTGCTGGCTCTGGTGCTGGGCTGCGGATCTTGGTTTGAGGTTTAGACCTCACACTTTTCAGGAGGAAGCTTAGTAGCTGACATATCTCCCTAAATTCTCAGCCATTTCCCAATGCAATAGGGCTAGTGCTTTTTCAGTCTCCTCCCTTTCTATCAGTCTTTATGTTGCTTCTTCCATAAATTCTTGGTTATAAGACTTTTTTCAGCTAATCTTTAAATTGGTTATTGCTTTATACTTTAGTTGTAATTCCAGTTTGATTCTGGGAAGTTGTGAGTGTAACATTCACCTACTTTCCTGCCATCTCAGATCCACTCTATAATCAAAACATTTAACAATAACTGTGATAAGAAGAATGCCAGTGTATAGAAATCTTTATACTTTGCTGCTTGGATGTGAAATGGTACATGTACTATGGTGGGCAACTGGAAATATATATAAAGATTACAAGTGCACATTTGTAGGCCAGCATTGTCTGTGAATATATTGCAGAGATATATTCATATATTTATATTACTTTTGTATGTCCAAATTGTTCTCTCATGGCTGTCACAAAAAAATTACCACAAACTTGGTAGCTTAAAATAAGATAAATTTATTTTCTCATATTTCTGGAGGATAGAAATCTGAAATCATTGTTGTAGGGCTGAAATGGTATCAACAGGACCATGTTTCCTCTGGAGGCTGTAGAACAAATTTGTTTCTTGCCTTTTTCAGCTTTTGGTGGTTGCCAACATTTCTTAACTTGCTGCCATATTACTCCAATTTTTTATTTTTGTATTTAAGCTGCATTAGTACCAATGCCTACTATGGATAAGGTACAATACAAAGCTAAGATCAAAATGACCACTCAGGGCCACCAGATATTGGAAGACTAAACAATAAGACATTAATTTTACAACAACATTGTGAAAGTTGGGCCAAAATTCTTCTCCAAAAAATTGGTTTTGTAGAAGAGCTCTAGCAAGATATGAAATGCCAATGCTTAGACCAGAATTCTGGTGAAGGACCACAGAGCCAGGTGCTACGGCATTGGTCTACCATGTTGGCTTTAATAACATAATGAAGCAAGCATTTGATTTGCTGAAAGTTAGGACATATCTGAGACTTATTCTTCATCATCAGAGACTATGATCTCTTTAGTAGGTCTGGGTGGGCCATGAGAGACAGACTTTGTACACTAGGGCCCTCTCTAGTTGGACACAGAAAAGCTGCTTCATGTAGTTAGAGATGGTCTCCAAAAGGAGTTGGATGAGAGTAGGTTGGGGATTAGGAAGATTCAAGGTGGAGACAGATCCTGTAACTCAGCAGTTCCCAACATTTTCAGTACCAGGGACAGGTTTAGTGGAAGATAATTTTTCCATGGACAGGGGTGGGGGATAGTTTTGGGATAATTCAAGCACATTACATCCAAGCCCACCTCCTGCTGTGCAGCCTGGTTCCTGACAGGCCCAGACTAGTGCCAGTCTATGGCACAGAGGTTGGGGCCCCCGCCCCTAACCCCCAGAGATGTTTGTGCCTCATGGCTTGAGTTGTTCATGCCTTCTGAATTTCTTGCTTCAGTCAGTTCTCTATGGTGCCCAGGTGAGTTTCTTGTCCTTAGACCTTTTCACTTATTTTTCCATTAAACTAGTTTAATTTTCCCCTTCTGGAAATCCAAAGAGAATTGACTAAAACATGGATTTGTTTTTCAACATTCCTTTTCCAAATGAAACATATACATAGCATATAATCTGAAATAAATGCTATAATACCTAGGAAGGATTGATAACATTGTTATATGATATGGGGAAGCTCCACTCACAGAGCTCCCCTTGCCACTGCAGATGAGAATAAGACTACCAAGACATAATCTGCTTCGGGAGGAGAGTCTGACTAATCTCTCAGAGGAGAAAGGCCTTGAGCCTCTCTTTCCCTGGACTTTTATTGGGTTTAGTTTGCATAGGAATACAGGGCATATATGTAAAGCTCATCAATCACCACCAGGCAGTAATGATCAAGGAACAGATTAAGGAAGACTCAGGCTATGACAAAGCTGAGAGGTGAGGGTCTATCACTCCTTTTCTGTAGTTCCCTAAGCCCTTCCCTGATGACCCCTTCTCAACTGTACCTGTCTTAGGTTGTTCATTTTTTTGCAGAATCTTACCCATCATTGACTATCCAGCCATCCTCCGGGTGCTAACTGGGGTGAAGTAAAGGGGGAAGAGGCCATGCCCCTGCTAGGAGGATAAGTTTTGTCTCCTTAGTGGCTTATGATCCTAAGGTCTTTTTACTCAACCTTAGCCATGGAGGGTTACAGCTTCTGAAACCAGGTAGGGTGGTTCCTAATAATATGAAAGGAAAATTGTAACTGCAATGATGTGAATTGTCAAATACTAATGGAAAGTATAAGGTAGTGAGTGATAAGAAGCCACTTCAGACTGAGGCATATTTTTGTTTTAATCTTGACTTCTTCATTTACTTGTGTGGCTTTGGTAAGATAATTTAAGCTTTCTGAGACTATATTTTATCTATATATGAGGGCAGTACTACTAGCCATTCTGCTGAGAGGATTAGAGATAGTACATGTGCAGTGCTGAGTGATGTACCCGGCACATAGAAGATGCTCAATAAATAGTAACTGATCACTGCCAAAATGTGTGCACCAGAAATGAGTTAGTTATTATGACTGTCATGACAAATGTCAGAGTGAAATGAAAACCACACTTATATCAATAGATTAATCTGAAATCAGCAAATGTAGATCTGTCAATAATGACAGGATTTGTGAGAAAGGTTGAAGTATACAGGGAGAAGTAAACACATTCTGATTGGATGAGAAAACTGGCTAACAAAGAGTAAAGACATGGAGGAATTAATTAATGAAATACATATTGTATCACATGGAAAACCTAAGAATTACTTCACCTGGGGTAGTATATCATGAAAGCTGACAAAGAAAGCAAGAAATGGCTCCGTATTGGATAAAGGAGTGACACTAATGATAGATAGTGTAGCAACTGTGACAGAAGTGCAAAACAGATGAGTTAACTTTCAAAGCACTTTGGGGTTTAATAGATCTGAAAATCAGAATCCCATGTTTGTGAGTTATTTTATCTAAGCCTCTATGGCCATGACATCTCAGATCACAGAAGGTATTCTGTTGCTCCCCATGAAAAAGTTGAAGTGCTTTACTCTATATTTGAAAGTGCATACTATTGACCTAGGGGTGCAAATCCTGTTAAAATGCAGATCTTGATGAAGGAAGTCTGGAGTGGGGCCTGATGTGCTGTGTGCCTGTGTTCTCAGATGATGATGCTGGTCTGTGGACCACAACTTTTAGTACAAAGCTCTAGATGTCAGAACAAGTCATTGGTGAAAATAATTTTTAGCCATTCCTCTAGGTTTTCCACTTCCACAGGCAGTGTCTACATAAAAAGATTTGAGAATGGAAAAGATCCCAGAACAATGTACTCCTGAAACCCACTTGTAAAACCCTTGGCCTTGGAGAAAAACTTTGGGCTGGAAACCCAGTTGATATCCAAACTAACAAGCCTGTTACTTGCTCTCTGTCTCTCTACTCCCGGGCACTTCCTCCAACCATGTCTCATTCTTTAATGCCTGTGCCATAGGTAAAAAGAAGGTGGGGTGAATGATATACTATTAACAAATGGACCCACCCTTGTCCTCTGGGGGCTCTCCCACCCCGTACTAGGTTTGTGTTGCCTGCCACCAGGGAAAGACATCTCTCAATGCCAGAGATTGTTAAAAAGGAAAGGGATTATGTTATACTAAGTCTGTATAACTTTTTACAGTAACATTTAATGTGTAACTTGTTACATTAAGTCATTAAGTAATGACTTAATGTCTTCATTAAAAATACTAAAGCTCTTTAGAATACCCACAAATGCACAGTTTTTCCTTCTCCCCTTTGCCCAGTCTGGGGTACCGTATCTCAGGAAAAGAAGTAGAAGTCTGTGGTTCAGGCACCCTCTTGATTCTGGTACCATCAGCTGTGTCACTGCCAGGATCTCAGATTAATCCCAAACCATGTGGCACCTTCTCAAGACCCACCAGCGAGAATCCTTTCACTCCTTTTCTTCCAGGCAAAGTCTCTCCTACTTCCTAAAACACATGGCACTCCCTAAAGCTGCACAGTCCCAACTTTTCGCAAAGCGGCATGGTTCCAAAAAGCCCCAACCAGGCTGCTGTGCCTGGGTTTAAATCCCAGCACCAATCTTCCTCTGCAGCCCCATTTCCAGCTCCTCCTACAATCAGTTACACCTGTCAGCATTTGACATTCTTCCAGTCTTACTGGGCTACCATAGTAAGTCTGGAGCTGTGGCCCCATGGCATGGAGCCAACTATCTCCAAGCTCTCATGCAGGTACTATAACCAAGGGGAAGTTGCCTCCCAGTTGCATCATGGGTTGAAGTCACTCCTACTGCCCTGGCTCAAAGCATGGCCACAACTATAACATATCTATGAAACCAGTTAAAGGTTATAGATATTTTAAATGACCATTCTAGAGGTTATCTGCAAAACTGTTGCTATTCAAAACAACTCTCAGTGGCTATGTTCCATGTGTCCCATCCCCCAGCTCAGACTTGTGGGGGTGAGGACATCCTATTTATATATATTTTTCTAATATTTCCTGGACACCCTGAGTTCTGGGCCCCATTACAAATCCCCATTTGGGCCCCCACCTTGGCTGTATCCTGTTACAACACAATTTTTTGGTGAACACAGGAAGCAGCCTATGAGATCATGTCATACTAGGGTCTGTAACCCTTTCAACTGTGACATTTCATTGTCCCTTAACAGAAATTTCTGGTTATGAATATTTAACAAATTTTTTAATTAGCTTATCTACAGCATGATTACTGAAATGGAATAAGCCATTGAATAAATTGCTAGGATTATATACATAATCCTCTCTGATTATACATGCTTACACATCTGTTTTTGTTTTTCTGACTTTTTTGGAACCGTTTTTACTAATTTTTATAAAACCACATGCTATACCTTACTGCCTTCTATTGTCTCATTTTGTGCTAAATAGGTAGATAAAAGCATTTTTCAGATTGTGGCAACACCATCTGACACAGAGTTATCCTTCAGTGAGACTGTCTAGAATCTCTTCCTAGTTCCTTACTGATCTCATTTGTGGTACAATTACCAAATTGCCCAAGTTTGTTTCTCTGTTTCCAAAAGGGCATTAGTTATTACTATCTGTTTGATCTATGCTAATTTGCTTATAATGCAGATTAATTAAAATATTAAAGCTGCAGAGAAAGAAAGAAAATACTTGCTTTAAAGTCGGGAAATCTTACAAGTCACTGGTCAGGTGACCCGATACTTATCTTGTTTGCAAACTAAAGACAATCATTACTTCCTTATTTAATTATTAAGATCATAGATTGTTCTCTTAATTGTGTCAGACATGGCTTCCAGCTACTGCTTTAAAGAAATAAAAGAAACAAACCAAAAAATAAATAAAAAAGAAAAGTAGAGGATTCACTTTATGATAGGAACTGGTAGAGTGGGGCAAAGAATCTGTCTTCTGTTTCCTCTGTTGGTGAAAACAAGTCATAAAAGCAACATGAAAACACTAGAGCTTTATCCTCAAAGCAAACAAACGGCAGTACACCACTCAAAACACATTATCATATGCTTTCACTATTAATCACTTCTGCTGTTAAATGGTTTTTATTTTTCCTAAGCACATTTCAGACTGTCATTAAGGCAGAGTAGGTCATATTATCTTTGAACTCTTAGCTGAATTGTACTGCTGCTTTTGTTGAGAATTCCATTTTTCAAAAATAAAAACTGTTTTTCTTAGTGTTTTTAGAAAACGATCTTGATTTTTCTTTCATTCTTCTTTCTTAACACATTTAATTTTTTTTACTTAAAAATTTTTAAAATTTAATTATTGTTCAAATACAGTTTTCTGTCCCTGACTCCCATCCCAGCCAACTCCCTTCCATTTCCTCCCCCATTAGTTGTTCTCCATGTGTCATCCTTTATACTAGTTTCTGTGAATCCTTTCCCCTTTCCCCTGAAATTTGCTCCCCACTCCCCTCTGGTCCCTATCAGCCTGTTCTGAATTTCAGTGTCTTTGGTCATATTTTGCTTGCTTGTTTGTTTTGTTGTTTAGCTTCCTGTTAAAGGTGAGATCAGACGGTATTTGTCTTTCACCACCTGGCTTATTTCACTCAGCATAATGCTTTCCCATTCCATCCATGATCTTGCAAAGAGTAGGAGCTCCCTCTTTCTTTCTGTTGCATAGAATTCCATTGTGTAAATGTACCATAGTTTTTTTATCCATTCATTTACTGATGGGCATCTAGGTTACCCAGTATATTTTACATTTACTGATTTGCAAATATTGTTCCATCCTTGCATCCCTGGGATGAATCCCACTTGGTCATGGTGTGTGATCTTTTTGATGTATTGTTGGATGCGATTTGCCAATATTTTGTTGAGGATTTTAGCGTCTATGTTCATCAGCGATATTGGCCTGAAATTTTCTTTCTTTGTTGTGTCTCCATCTGGTTTTGGAATTAGGATGATGCTGGATTCATAAAAAGAGTTTGGGAGTTTTCCATCATTTTTTGGGTTTTTGGAATAGTCTGTGAAGAATAGGGGTTAGCTCTTTCCTTAAATGCTTTATAGAATTCTCCTGTGAAACCATCTGGTCCATGACTTTAGTGTGTTGGGAGTTTTTTGATTACTGCTTCAATTTCATCTGCTGTTATTGGTCTGTTTGGGTATTCTACTTTTTCTTCATTGAGTTTTGGAAGGTTATATTTTTCCAGAAATGTGTCCATTTCACCTAGGTTTTCAGATTTCTTGGTGTACATTTCTTTGTAGTGATTTCTTACAATCCCTTCTATTTCTGTGGTATCAGTTGTAATCTCTCCTGTTTCATTTCTGATTGTGTTTATTTGGGTCCTCTCTCTTCTTTTCTTGATGAGCCCACTTAAAGTCTTGTCTATTTTGTTTATCTTTTCAAAAAACCAGCTCCTGGATTCATTGATCCTTAAAATTGTGCTTTTAGTCTCTATGTCTTTTAATTCTGCTCTGATCTTGGTTATTTTCCTTCCTTCTACTTGCTCTGGGCTGTCTTTGTTGTTGTTCCTCAAGTTCTTGCAGGTGTTGGGTTAGGTTGTTTGTTTGAAATGTTTCTATCTTCTTTAGGCAAGCCTGTATTGCCATAAACTTCCCTCTCAGGACTGCCTTCACTGTGTCCAATAAGTTTTGGGTTGTTGTGAGTTCATTGTCATTTGTTTGCAGAAACTTTCTGATTTCTTCCCTAATATCATTATTGACTCATTCATTGTGTAATAGAATGCCATTCGATCTCCATGATTTTGAGTGTTTGGGGTTGGTTTCCAGTTTCAGTCCCTTGTGGTCTGAGAAAATGCTTGGTATGATTTCAATTTTCTTGAATTTGTTGAGGCTCGTTTTTTGTCCTATCATATGCTCTATCTTTGAAAATGTTCCACGTGCATTTGAAAAGAATGTGTATTTAGCTTGTTTGGGATGAAGGGCTCTATATATATCAGTTAAGTCCATTTCATCTAGGGCATTGTTCAATGTCACACTATCTTTGTTGATATTTTGTTTGGAAGATCTGTCCATTTTTGACAGTGGGGTGTTAAAATCGCCTAATATAATTGTGTTGCTGTCAATATCTTTCTTGAAGTCTTCTAAGATTTTCTGTATATATTTGGGTGCTCCTATGTTGGGTGCATATATATTTACGATGTTAATGTCTTCTTGATGTATTCTTCCCTTGAGTATTATGAAGTGATCTTCTGGGTCTCTCTTTGTGGCCCTTTCTTTGAAGTCTATTTTGTCTGATATGGGTATTGCTACCCCGGCTATTTTTTCTTGTCCATTTGCTTGGAAAATTTGTTTTTCCATACCTTCACTTTTAGTCTGTGTAGGTCTTTTGTCCTGAGGTGGGTCTCTTGTAGGCAGCATATCTGTGGGTCATGCTTTCTTATTCATTCAGCTATTCTATGTCTTTTGATTGGAGCATTTAATCCATTTACGTTTAAGGTTATTATTGAAAGATTCTTATTCATTGCCATTTATGTACCTGTGTTCCTCTCTGTCTCTCTCTTTTCCTTCCTTTCCTTAAAGCAATTCTTTTAGTATTTCTTGTACAGCTGGTTTGGTGGAGACATATTCTTTTAGACTTCTTTTGTCTTGGAAGCTCTTTATTTGGCCTTCTATCTTGATTGAGAGCCTTGCTGGGTAAAGTAGCCTTGGCTGTAGGCCTCTGGTTCTCATTAGTTGAAATATTTCTTGCCATTCTCTTCTTGCTTGGAGTGTTTGCATTGAGAAGTCAGTAGCTAACCTTATTGGGGCTTCCTTGTATGTTACTTCCTTTTTCTCCCTTGCTGCCTTTAGGATTATCTCTTTGTCTTGGCATTTTGCCATTTTAATGATGATGTGTCTTGAAGTGGGTCTCTTTGGGTTCCTCTTGAATGGGACTCTCTGTGATACCTGGATTCGTGTAACTTTTTCTCTCATCAAACTAGGAAAGTTTTCCATCATTACTCTTTCAAATAGGTTTTCTATCCCTTGTTCTTTTCCTTCTGGTATCCCTATTATTCAGGTAGTATTATGTTTCATATTGTTTTACATTTCTCTTAATCCCTCTTCATTCTTTCTGATCATCTTTTCCTTTACTTGCTCTTTCTGTGAGTTTTTTTCTACTTTGTCCTTCAACTAATTGATCTGATCTTCTGCTTCATAATTCTACTTTTGATACCTTCTACTGTGTTCTTCAATTCAGAAATTGTATTCTTCATTTCCTCTTGTTCCTTGCTGATTGTTCCTATTTTCTTTTTCATGTTAATATAGTTTGCGGTGAGTTCATTGTAGCTCCCCTGTAGTTTTTGGTAGCTCATTGTGAGCTCTTTGAACTTCCTGATAACCAGTGCTTTGAATTCAATATCTGATAATTGACTTACCTTTATTTCATCTAACATTCTTTCTGTGGCTTCCTTCTTTCCTTTCATTTGGGGGTTGTTTCTTTATCTTTCAGTCATTTGTGAGCCTCTTCTTATTAGCCTCAGCTTCTTAAATTGATCTGTTCTGACTCCTTGGGTTTATGGTGTGAACTTCTGTGGTGGAATACCTGTAAAATTTAGTGGTGCAGACTCCTCATTTATCCTGGTGTTCTCTGCTTCCACCTACTCCTTTTTGTGTGTGTGATTAATTGGAGGGGGAGGCAAAGTGGTTTATGACAGCAGGAGAGTATTCTGTGATATTTATGGTAACAGCCAGTAGAGAAGAGATAGGTGATCCCCTGGCTATATACAGATATAACCATAATCTTCAACCCAACTAGTCATTTTTTAGAAGGGACAGAAGGTAGATAGGGCTCTTGTTGGGGAGGGAAGTTTTGTGATTTGGATCTAGAAAGGAGTGAGGTTAGGGGAGGTCAGATTCTGAGGTAAGGTGAGAATAAAGGATGGTAAATAGGTGTAGTATGAGAGAGAATAGAGTTAATCACTACAGTATTATAATTCAGGCAAGAATGAAGTTGGCTAAGATCTGGGGGGCGTGTTGTGTAGTATTTACAATAGTATGTAATAGCTATTATTTACAATAATATTAGAGCAACAATCATATGACAGAATCTATGATATACCAAGATTAGGGAGTATTGGACCTTCAATAGTGTGCTAACTGGGCAAGGGGAAGTAAAGGACAGTAAATTAGCAATACACTATGATTAAGGGGACAGGGAAAACCTCTCAAGTGATACAATATATGCAGCCAAGGAAAAGAAGACTATACAGAAAGAGGAGGAATACAGAGATACTACTAAAATAAAAGATGTAAGAATAATGAAACAATAATGAAGAAAAACAAATATGCAGTAACTTGTAGTTTTTCTGTTATAGCAAAGTGAATTTTGTTTCTCTGTTTCTCCTGTTGGGCTTCTCCCTCTTTGAGTCCAACTCTGGTCTTTTTGCCTTTCCAAGTCTTTTGTCTCACTTGGGCAGGGGGTTAGGGGTGAAAAGAAAGAAAAAGAGAAAAAAGAAAAAAAATGACAGCAGATGGGAGGAAAAAGCGGTAGGTTTGGAAAGAAAGGAAGAAGGAACAAAACAAGAAAGAAGAAGAGAGAGGGTAAAAGTATTGAAAGATAAAAGGAAAATAAAGGTAAAGGAATAAAAGATTATTTAAAAACAAACCAACAAACAACCCTCCTCCCCCCCAAAAAAACCCAAAAAACCCCACCTCTTGTTGGTTTCTAGCTGGTCAAACTTTTTCTTCTGGTCACACTAGCCGCAGAAGCCTGAGGGGCTATTAGTGTGGCCTTCTTCACTTCTCGGTGAACTCAGCTGGTATCACCACTGCCCTCCCAAGATCCAGACTGGCACCACTCTCCAGTGCTCCACTGAGAGCAGATTTTCCCCAGGATTCACAGTCCTGGCCTGGGGTGTGGGCGCCCGCTCCTAGCCAGGCTTCCCTGGTCTCACAGGCTTGGGCATGGACCTTTCCCTGTGCTATGGCAGAATGCACAGGACGACTCTCAATTCTCCCAAGTCGGCAACCACAGCCTGATTCCACGGGTGATCGAAACTCTCTGGTTTGCTTCCTAGTGCCCACTCCTCTCTCTGCCACTCCAAGGAAGCCGATCTCTCCTGGCATTTTCCAATTTGCGCCTGGTCGGGGAGGGAGGGAGATCATGACTGGCTCTCTTCCAGGGGCCTTGCTGGCAGCCCGAAGCTCCCAGAGTCCACGGCAGACCTGGCTCAGGCCCAGTGCAATGGGGAATGCACCCGTAAGGGCGACTCTCAATTCTGCCAAGCCGGCAACCACAGACTCACTCCATGGGTTATCAGAGAGCTCTCTGGTTTGCTTCCTAATGCCCACACCTCTCTCTGATACTACAGGTAAACTGATTTCTCCTGGCATTTTCAATCTGCACCTGGCTGGGTAGGGAGGGTGCTGATGACTGGCTCTCTCCCAGGGTCCTTGCTGCAAGCCCTGGGCTCCACGAGACCAACGTGGACCAGCTGGGGCCCTGGTGCAGCCCCGTGGAGGGCCTGCAGCCTCTGTGCTGTTCCCTCGGACCTTGTTGACCTGCAGTCATCTCCTCTCCTTACCCTCTGGTCATTCAGTGTCCACTACAATTTCTGGAGTCCTACCTTCCTGTATGCTGGGTCCCTGTTCGCTATCCACCATACTCCTCCGCAGATCAGCCCAGCTTTTCTCCGTCACATGGGTGGAAGTGAAATCCTTTGTCCTACTCTGCCAGCATCTTCAGTAGGTCCTCTCCTCTTTCTTAACACATGTATTTTTAAAAAATGCTGTATCAGAAGTGTAAAAGCTACTGATAACAATAGTCATATGCTACTTTGCATATGACTTTGCATAGGAGTAAAATACTTTAATGTTTGCAAAATGCTTTCACATGTATTAGGTCACACATTCTACCGATACCCGCAGACACCTTTTACTTTTTAGGATGTACATTTCCCAACCCTTTCACTCATGGGGTCTGGGTTTTAGCTTTTAGAATCATCCAGTACTGGTCATACTCTAAGGACCACACCTATGAGTCAGCGACATGTTTGCCTTCCCATTTCTTTTCTATTGCTTAGTATTAGTACTAAAATTATATTTTAACATTTGTAATTTATTCGTTCAGCTAGTCTTTCATCCAGTAATCATCAGGCACCCAATATCTGCAATGCACTGGATTATGTGAAAACAGAAATAAATTACAAATGACACTGTTCCTACTCTCAGAGAGTTCAGTTTAATAGCAATGTCAGACAGAAAAGTCAAGACCTCAGATATCCTGGGGCAAGAGCCTTGATGGAGGCAGGCATGGACAAAGACCACACAAGCAGCTCAGCCTGAGGTGGTTAGCAAGTACTTCCAGTGAGTAAGTCATTACAGGTGAATATCATTAACCAAAAGAATGGGTGGTGGATGGAAAAGGTATTTCACAAAGGATTGAAAAGCAAACATTTGGTGACCAAAACAGGATAGCCCACAAGCAACCATAAAATAGCAATGTGTTTTGAATTCTAATAGGATACAGTTATTTGTTTAACACTTTATTATGGAAATTAACAAATATATACAAAGTTAGAGGAAATAATATAATGAGGCTCTGTAGGGCCATCACCCAGCTTCAATGATTTTGTGTTATTTAGGAAAAATGGAATTTATATTTGTTGTTAGCTTTATGGCCTTAGGAGTCCATGCAACAGAACAAAGGAGAGGATCCAGAGACAGGATTGTGCTGACATGGAGACTTGACAAACAACAGAACTGGCACTAGAGATCTGTGAGGGGAAAATGGACCACCTGATCAATAGTGATGTGATAACTAACTATATAGAAAAAACAAACTTGGGCCCTTCCTTCACAATCTATGTAAGTATAAATTCCAGGTTGGACTAAAGACCTGAATATAAAATACAAATTATTAAAATATTTTGAATAAACTATAGAAGAATATTTTTATGGGTTTGGTGTATTAAAAGATCTCTTAAAGTTTTTGTGATTTTTAAACCACAAACTTTATAGAAAAATAATAATTTTAACTATACTAGGAGAAAATACCTATGTTCATTATAAGCCAAAAGAAAAACTGAAAAGACAAGGCACTGTTTGAAGAAAAAATTCTGAAATGTATGTAATCATTGTGAATGATTAGGATTCAGTTCCAGAATATATAAAAAACTTTTACAAAGATGAATACTTTCATAGAATAATTAGTTAATTACACGAGCAGTCAAATTTTAGAAAAGGAAATATGAATAATGAATGAACACACTAAAATACATTCAATGTCACTAGTAGTCAGGAAATTCAAATCAAAACCCTTGTGCTGTATGTTATAGAATATATGTTATAGCATAACATAATGAATACCATGTAATGCCCATCAAGTTTAACACATAGGATTAACTGGTAATTTTAATGTTTTATATGTTAAACTTGATGGGCATTACATGGTATTCATTATGTTATGCTATAACATATATTCCATAACATATAATGAATTATGATTAATGGCACATCTGCAGCTTTATGTGTGTGTGTGTGTGTGTGTGTGTGTATATATATATATATATATACATACACATATATTCTTGACATATTTAGGTATATAGCAGGTTCTCAAATAACATTGTTTTGTTCAACATTTTGATTGAAATTCATTTGTTATAATGTTGATGAAAAAAAAGGAAACTATTTTCAGCCAGAGCGACTATCTCTGTGGAGTTTGCATATTCTCCACAGGTCTGTGTGGGTTTTCTCTGGGAACTTCAGTTTCCTCCCACATCCCAGAGATGTATGTGTGTGAGGTGAATCGGCACATCTAAGTCTTCCCTGCCTGAGTGTGGGTGGGTGTCAGTGGCTCTAGGATGGAAGGATGTTAGGTTCCTCCTTGTACCCTGAGCTACAGGGATAGGCTCTTGCCACCCATGAACCTAAACTGGAGTGGGGTGAAAAATAACAATCTTATTTATTTTTATTAATCTTTCTAAATGTCTGTATAGCTTATGTTTATTTCAATGTTTAATATAAGAAGTGTGTTGGGCCTTTTTTAGAAGCTTGGTGATGTTTTTGTGACCAGAAATATACCATGGGAAGTTAATTCCTTTTTGTATCATTTAGCCTATGGTAAAATTGGTTTTGGTTATATTTCACTTTGCTTAAAGACGCAGTTTCCAAGAAGCTATTGATGATGTTAAGTGAGGACTTTTTGTAGGAAATATAAATATATACACATAAAAATACATATGCATATATACCTATATATTACATGTTTGTCTCATTTCATTAAATAAGTTAGTATTAGTATAAAACTCTTTGCAGAGTTTAATTGTTTATTATAAGCACCTTACTTGAGAAATGCATTGCATGAGAACATTGCAATTGAATTTGCTTTTTTCCAGAAACTGAAATTGACATAATTCAATATAGCTCTGGTTTAGAACTTAGGGTTCTGTGAGTAACTGGATGGATGTTCCTGAGGCACACCACTAAGCCTTTTGAGGCCTCAATTCCCTCACTGGTGTTGTTACAGAACCACAGGGGCCAAGGTTCATATGTCTACCCTATGGGAAAGATGTATCTCAATGCCAGAGATTTGTGAAAAGAAAAGGAAGTGTTTATTTAATGCTATACAGACTTAAAGTAGTGAGCTAACATCTTCATTAAAATATCAAAGTCCTTTAGGATACCCACAGATGCCCACAGAGCTTCCTTCTCCCCGTGCCCTAATTCAGGGTACTGTAACTCAGGAAAAGAAGCAAATGTCCAGGATCCAGGCTCCTGGCACTGTGAGCTGTGTCACTGTCCAGGCAGGATCTCTAATTAATCCAAAGCCATGTGGCACCTTCTCATGGCCTACTGGCAAGAGTTCTTCGTACTCATTTTCCAGGCAGTCTCTCCTGCTTCCCACGATATATGGCCAAAGGGAATACCCCGAAGCCGCATGGTCCTCTTCTACCAAAGCTGCAGGAGTCTGCACTCTAGCCCAATCACGTGGATCTCTTTTTCCTGGCAAAGCCAACAGGGGGTCCTCACTCTGGCAAAGCCTCATGGTACTCTCCCCAATGGCTGCTGTGTCTGGGTTTAAATCCCTGCACCAATCTTCCTCTGTACCCCCATTTCTGACTCCTCCTATAATCAGCTACACCTGTCAGCATTCCTGTATTATTCCAAGTTTACTGGGCTGCCATCATGAGTCTGGGCAGGTATGGCCCCATGTCATGGAGCCAATCTTCTCTAAGCTTCCACACAGGTGCTGTAACTTGGGGGACCTGCCCCCCAGTTATATCTTGGGGGGGAGTGACTTCCATCCCCCTGGGTCTAAGCATGACCACAGCTATTTAACATATCTAAGTGACCTGCCAAAGGCTATAGATACGTTAAATGGCCATGCCATGGATTAGCTGCAAGGTTGTGGCTGTATAAAACAGCCCTGCATGTTCCTGCTCCATGTGTCCCTTCCCCCAGCTCACAACTGTGAGGGAAGGGGTGAAGACATTTTATATGTCTCTCCAATATTTCCCAGACACACTGAGTTCTGGACCCCATTCCAAATCTCTTTTTGGGGCCCCCCTCCTGACTATGCCCTGCATCAGTATGTTGAAGGCTTTCTATGAAAGGCCCACTAGCACTGACTCTTGCTTTACAATTCTGTACTATTGCAGCATTTCTCAAAGTGTGTTGGAAACAATCCATGAAATGCTAATCAGTATTTCTTGAGAATAGAGCTCTGTTATCAAACAATTGGAATTACTTGACATTGTAATGTGCTGTCCTTCTGGGAGTGTGGGTGTGCAATGCAGAGGTGGAGAAGGAACAGAGGTTCTTGTGGGAGAGAAGCCAGGGTAAGTATTTGAAGACATGTTCCTTTGTGGTGTCCCACTTCTGGCTTCCAGGGTGTGGGAGTCATTTGTTTAACAGACATTTATTTGATCCCTCTGTGCAGCTAAAGATAATAAGACATAGGAGCAGGAACTTGGAGACCTTCTGTTCCATGCTTCCCAAGTCCATTCTTTGGAAGCATGCTTAGGTTGAAACCATATATTGCTTTAGCCTGTGAGGAAACAAAACCATCTGGCTGCAACTGCTTCCTGCTCAGAACTTAAAAGAGGTAATTGAAATCAGGAGAGGCTTGCATGCAGCATGGGTGCCTTCCTTTGTGAGTCTGGTAAGCAGCTTCAACCTAGGTTTTTATTTTCTGCCAAAAGCAAATGTGCAACGAGCAGCTGTATGTTCTCAGGCACTTTACTCAACCCACCCTGGGTTTCGCCTTTAAAAATGGGAGGATTAATGAGATTATTTTTGAAGCTCTTTCTTGTTCCTTCATTACTTAAGACATTTCAAAGGTTCTTACAACTTAGTTGAAGATAGTGGAGAAGTAGTCAGCAAGGGAATGGTTTAGTAAGACATTCAATTCACCAAAATAGTTATGGAGGACATACTATGTGGAACATTTCAATGCAGAGAAAATAGCAGTAAATAAAAATAGACAAAGTCCCCTTTCTTATAAAGATTAAATTGCAGTGGAAGGTGACAGATAATGAACAAACAGCAAAAACCTACATGAATATCATGTAATATGAAGAGTGAAGAAGAATAAGAAAGCAGAATATGTGGACAGAGAAGGGCAGGAAAGGTTATTTTGTACAATCCAGGGAAGACCTTTCTATTGAGGTACCATTTGAGCAGAAACTTAAATGAGAGGAAGGGTGAGCCACTTGGTGGTAAGAGTGTTTTAAGTAGAAAACAAATGACATGCACGAAGGCCCTGAGATGGGACTGTATCTGGCATAAGCAAGGGACAGCAAGGCCATAGGGAGACAGTGGCTAGAAATGAAATGAGGGAGCTAGTAGGAAGTGGCGAAAATTCTGAATTTCATCCAGAATTGGATGGCAACTCAAAAAAGAGAACCAAAAGGAGAATTGAAGTGCTTTAAAAGTGTTTGGGGGAAAAGCTTTCTCTGGCTGCTAAGAGGATAGTTGCCGAAGGGGAGTGGGCAGGAAGGGTGAGAAGCGGGCACACAATTGTAGACTCTATAGTAACCTAAGAGAGGGATGATTTGTAGTAGGCTTTGATGTAAGATTTTGAAAAATCCCAGGGAAGCACTCTCACCAGCTCAGCTACAGCCAACAGGACAGGTTTTTTTTATGACTGGCAGCTCCTCTTCATCCCATTGCTGGTGTTACAGAACAGGGCCAAGGCGGGTACAATATACTATTACTGAAAGGACCCCCACTAGGTTTGCACTGTCTGCTTCCAGAGGAAAGACATCTCTCAATGCCAGAGATTTGTGAAAAGAAAAGGAAATGTTTATTTAAAACTATACAGACTCAAAGTAGTGACCTAATGTCTTCATTGAGATCCCAAAGTCCCTTAAAACACCAACAAACACACATAGTCGTTCCTTTTCCCTCTCCCTTTATCTGGGGTACCATATCTCAGGAATAGTAGTAGATTCAGGCTCCTGACGCCATCAGCTGTGTTGTCAGCCAGGATCAAGCTGAGTGGTTGTCCTCTGCAAAGCTGTGGGCATCTTGATCCTGGCCAAAACCACGTGTTTCTCCTCTCCACCAAAGCTGCAGGGAGTGAGGGTCACCACTCTGCCAAAGCTGAGTGGCAGTTCTCTGCTAAAGCTGCATGGTGATTCTCCCCCACATGGCTTCGGGAATACCCACTCTGGCCAAAGCCACATGGTTCTCCCCTTGCATGGATGCTGCATCTGGGTTTAAATCCTCGAGCCAATCTTCCTTTGCAGCCCCATTCCCAACTCCTCCCACAATCAGCTAAACTTGCCAGCACTCCCGTATCCTTCCAGCTTTACTGGGCTGCCATAGTGAGTCTGGACAGGCCTGGCCCCATGGCACGGAGCCAATCATCTCCAAGCTCTCGTGCAGGTGCTGGAACCAGTGGGAGTTATCTCCCAGTTGTGTCTTGGGTGGAGGTCACTTCCATCCCCCTGGCTCAAAGCATGGCCAAAGCTATTTAATATATCTATGCAACCAGTTAAAGGTTATAGATATGTTAAATGACTGTGCCAGAGGTTAGCTGCAAAGCTGTGGCTATACAAAACAGCTCTGCACAGTCCTGCTCCATGTGTCCCTTTCCCCAACTTACACCTGTGAGGGGAAGGGATAAGCACATCCTATGTACCTTTCTAGTATTTTCTGGACACCTCGAGTCCTGGACCCCATTCCAAATCCCTATTTGGGGCCCCCCTCTTGGCTGCACCCTGTTACACTGAGACAGGAGAAGCAATGCCTAGAGGAAGGGGTGGGTGACAACAGTGGCTGTGCACTACGTCACTGGAGACAGTAAAACAAAACAAAAAAGGCCACTGGGAGTGAAGAGTAGGAGAGAAGACATACAGATTAAGAGTTATGCTTAAAATTACTTCCTCACATTATCATAATTTTTAAAACAAAGAACATAGGTTACACTAATTCTTTAGTGTAGGAATAGGTTACTACATTAATTCATTCTGTGACATAATCAATAATTGATGTGCACTGATTATTTCTTATGTCCCAGAACTGGGTGAGGGAGAAGTGGTCACTATACTGAAAACAGAGGGAATTAACAATACTGACCTGTTTTTCATTGTTCCTTGGGTCTTGAAATATTGTTATTTCTTGCCTTCAAAATGTCCATTTGATGCATCACATCCTTGCTTCTTTTCTTCCAGCTTGGAAAACCCTTCCTTCTGCTTTCAGAAAACACAAATCCTATAGGCTCCAGTACGTGGAGAGGACCACTGACTTAGCAAAAGCCAGACGTCAGAAATTGGCATAGTGTGTGGGGGCCTTATGAATACATGGGGAATGCTTTTGGGCCAGGGTGGTGGGTGGAGTTCAGATTGTGGAAGGCATGGAAACCAGGCAGAGGCCTTATGTTTCATATGGCAGCCAGGAGTTGCTGAGCTGGGCATGGGGTGATGAAAGCCACTTTAGACAAACCAGATCTGGGATAGCTGATGGAAAACCTGAGGTGACAAGCAGAGGCCAGGAGGACTAGGAGAAGTCCTAGTCCTCAATGTAGCATGAAGCTATCATGCTAGCTTCACTTGAGATAAAGAACCCTTGCTCTTCGCATCATGGGAATGAGAAAAGAGTAGGAAGCACAAATCTCAGGTGCATTTTAGAAAACAGAACTAAAAATTATATTTTCAAAATGCAAGAAACAGTCTCCTTGTCACCTCATAAGCCAAAGCCTGGTTAATCTGTGAGCATTGACATGTTATATGCTCTAGCTTACACAGAGATAATGCACTAAGCACTATTTTCAGCACTTCACACGTATAAAATTACTGCAGATGGGGACGCTTAGGCAGAGAACTTACATAATGGAGCTAGGATAGGAACCTGAGCAATCTGATTTCAGATGTCATTAATGACCTCCATTGCCATGGAGCATTCTGAGAGCTGATAATATGTACCTTTGTAGTCTCTCATACTTCATTTTTATAAATATTAATTACATGTAATCTCGTAATGCCCAATGGTTCACTGGATTGGAAATGGCAGCCATTCTTTGTAAACATGTAAGACACTTCAAAGTATGTGCACCCTCTCACTTCCTTCTATGCTGAAATACTTTTATTAACATGCACAAGAACATATATGGAATCTGCTGAGGCATATATACATTTACACAAATGTACACATACAAAATCAGCATCAACTGGCAATTGGGGAAATTCTTTCAGTCCTAGGAGTAGACTGGGTTCTATTTGTCTGTCACCTTCATTGCCAGGCTGTGAGTTCAAACAAACCATTTAACTTCCTCTTCCATTGGCTTTCAACTCTATTTAGGGATAGCCCAAAAATTTAAATTCAGGATCAATTGTGAAGAACTGACATGTAGTGTTATTCAAATTCATATGCTTTAATAGGAGAAAATTACATACACAGGCAAAGCAGCTGCACTCCCAGTGGTGGCCAGATGGGAAGAATCCACAAACCTTCCAGAACAAGGTCTCTCTCTGTCTCTGTCTCTCCTCTCTCTCTTAACAAACTATAGAAATTATCTCTAAAAGCACAGTCTTCTCTCTCTCTCTTTTAAAGAAAATTGTTTATTTGTTTTTTAGAGAGAGGAGAAGGGAGAAAGAAAGGGAGAGAAACATGGATGTGTGAGAGAAACATTGATCTGTTGCCTCTGGTATACCCTCAGCTGGGAACCTGACCCACAACCCAGGCATGTGCCCTGACCAAAAATTGAAACAACATTTTGATTCACAGGCAGGGTCTCTTTTTTATAGGAGCTTAATAGTAAAACCATATGGTGAGCAGTCAGGTAGACCACCAGAAAGAACAATGCATTCCTAAGTTAATAGATAACATCAGACAGTTACACTATGTACATTCATTAACTTCCTTCCTAGTGCATGACCTTTATCAGCCAAGGCCGAAGATGAAGAGTTAAACAGTCACAGAAGGTTAAACAGAGTGTGCAACATTTCCCAGACATCTTCAAAGATGGAGCCATGTTGCATCTCTGAGTTCCCTTACAACCTCTTTAATACACCATTGTTGAATGAACTCAAAAAGGGTCTACAGGCTTCGGCTAGAAAAAAAAAAATTATTCAATGGTCTTGGAGTTTGCAAACTGGGAACACAATTAGGCAAAATGCAAAAGTGTTCCAAAGAAGAAAGAAAAGTTAAGAGTTCTTATAGAAAAAGTATATTCTTGGGGATAAACAATCCTGCATTCTTAGTGCTAGTGTTGGTCCGGGATGGTTATCTGTCAGGTGTCAAGCAGTCTGGATGATGAACACCAAATGGTCTGGATGCCAGAAGATTGGTTACATACGGTGATTTGGATAAATGAATGTGAGGTGGATGTCAGGTGGCCTGGATACATGAATCCTTCGGGTGGCAGAGGGTTATCTGGAGATCTGGTACATGTCCAGATATAGACTCAGGCATTGACATAGGACTAGGAAGTTTAAAAAGTTTAAGTTCTCAGGCTAGTTAGAATAAGAAGAATCTTTCTCATGCTTCAAACTTCATATTGTAAATAATTGTAGCAGCTCGGTTAAAGTGACTCTATTTTATATATTCCCTATCTTCATTCTTTTCCCCCCAACAGAGAGTTGACATTTCTTAGCCAGAACCTCATGAAAACTGAGGAAAACAACTTCCATTCATTTAAATTCATTGTCTGGAGCAAAGACAGCAGTGGCTGTGTTTGATGGCCTTACTTATAAATGTATTAAATTATTTAAGAGCTACAGAGGACAGCTTAGAAGGAATATCAGCCTACTTGTATTTAGATTCAAAACACCTGCATTTGGAAAACAAGCAAACAGTGAGTTTTCTTGTTTCCCGAAAACAAAGTGAAAATCTTGCCTTTCTTTGCTGTTTTGCAGGTTTTAGCTTCTATACCTGCCTAGACTGGAGGCAATGTCCCATTGACAAAATTTGCTTCAATTTCTTCCGAATATCCCAGAAGTGTGTATCATTGCCATCATTCCTCCGTATCTACCTAAATCCATAATTTGTATTAGTGGGATTTAAAGAGATATGAGGTCTTAGAGGCAAAATTTAGAAGAAAAACAAGACTCACTTCACTGTCATACATATTCCCTGCAAACAATTAAGGTGGGTAGCTTGTTGAAGAGAAAATCCTGCAAGTAAAAAAAAATTGTAAGAAATCTAAATTTCATATTCTCCTCCTTATATACCTGCTTCCATACTTGGCACTGTGTGGCTCAGCAAAATGGACTTTGGGACATTCATGTCTTTTCATCTTTCATGTCTTTTCATCTCCTGCAGCCCTTGTAGGAGGAAGCTGGGGTTTCCTGATCCACAACACCTCTTCAGCCCTATTTGTGCTAAATCACCTGAGGAGACTTAAGTGCCCTACACTAGGGTCCTGCTCCAGCCTTACAAACTCTGTGTGCCAGTGAGTGGGCCCCAGGCAGATACTTTTTAGAACATTCCACAGGTGATTGTGGTGGACCTCGGGGTTCACATTGCTGTCTGATGATTTATTCCTATTTTGGTTTTGCTTTTTTGTTCATTTCTATTAAACACGTCCTTTCTCTTGAGCTGCATTAAATCCCCTCTCCTTTTTTCTTTTTTTAAAGAGGTTAAATTTTAATATACTCAATTGATTTTAGTGAAGAAAGAGGAATTATCTGTAAATTTTCTATTTCATTTTGGACCAAAAAAAAAGATGAGGTGCAGAAGCAAGCAGGAATTCTTCCTCAGAAATGTTAATAAACAAAAAAATTACTTTTTAAAATATATTTTATTGATTATAACATTACAGTTGTTCTATTCCCCCCCTTCATTCCCCTCCACCCCCACACTCCCTCCCTCACCATTCTCCCCCCCTTAGTTTATAACCACGTATCTCAAGTTCTTTGGATTCTATATTTCCCCTACTATTCTTGCCCTCCTCCCTATCTATTTTCTACCTACTGTCTATGCTATTTTCTGTGCCTTCTCCCCCTTTCTCCTCCTCCCACTCCCCTGATGCTAAACGTCCATGTGTTCTTCATTTCTATGGTTCCACTCCTGATCTAGCTGTCCTCTTGGTTTGCTTTTGTTTTAGGTGTGGTTGTTAACAACTGTGAGTTTGCTGTCCTTTCACTGTTCATATTTTTCATCTTCTTTTTCATAGATAAGTCCCTTTAGCATTTCATATAATAAGGGCTTGGTGATGATGAACTCCTTGAACTTGACCTTATCTGAGAAGCACTTTATCTGCCCTTCCATTCTAAATAAAAGTTTTGCTGGATAAAGCAATCTTGGCTGTAGGTCTTTGGATTTCATAACTTGGAATACTTCTTTCCAGCCCCTTCTTGCCTGAAAGGTCTCTTTTGAGAAATCTGCTGACAATCTGATGGGAACTCCTTTGTAGGTGACTGTCCCCTTATCTCTTGCTGCTTCTAGGATTCTCTCCTTCATTTTAGTCTTGGCTAATGTAATTATGATGTGCCTTGGTGTGTTCCTTCTTGGGTCCACCTTCTTTGGGACTCTCTGAGCTTCCTGGATTTCCTGGAAGTCTATTTCCTTTGCCAGATTGGGGAAGTTATCCTTTATTATTTGTTCAAATAGGTTTTCCACTTGTTGCTCTTCCTCTTCCCCTTCTGGTACCCCTATAATCTGGATGTTGGAATGTTTAAAGATGTCCTGGAGGTTCCTAAGCCTCTCCTCATTTTTTTGAATTCTCATTTCTTCATTCCTTTCTGGTGGGATGTTTCGTTCTTCCTTCTGGTCCATCCCATTGATTTGAGTCCCAATTTCCTTTCCTTCGCTATTGGTTTCCTGGACATCTCCCTTCATTTCAATTAGTTTAGCCTTCATATGTTCCTCTAATTTGTGACTATAATCAACCAGTTCTGTGAGCATCCTGATAAACAGTGTCTTGAATTGTGCTTCTGAGAGACTGGCAATTTCTTGGTCGCTGAGAGTTATTGGCTCTGGGACTTTGAATTCTTCTTGCGCCATCTTTTGGACTGTTTGTGCCTGTTATGTAGCAGGATTGGAGCCCTAGGTGTTCACCAGAGCAGGGCAACTAAGTCGCTGGGTTGTGACGCTGTATGTGGGGGCGGAGTCAAAGAGGAACAATGGCATTCCTTCTGCCGCCAGCCGCCGCGGCCCCCACAGGTGCGGCAGCTACCACCATCACCAGGCCCATGCGTTTTGTCCCACTGCACGTGAGTGCTCCACCGCCATCAGCCTTCGCCCCCTGGGGCCTGCGTGGTCCGTCTCACTGTGCACGAATGTGCAACCGCAGTCAGTCTGCCCCCTACCCCGACTGGTTCTGGGCTGCCTGCGCGCCTAGGTCAGGGGACCTGTCCTGCCCGACCCTGCTCGCTGCTGGCTCCGCCCCTCTTACCATCCCTGTTGAAAGGTTAGATGTAGTTGGACTTCCATATAATTCAATTTTCTGTCTTTTGGATGTGTCTTTGTTCTCCAAACCTTAGTTGTATTCAAACTTGGTTGTGGGAGAAGGCACAGTGTTTCCACCTATGCCTCCATCTTGGCGGAAGTCCAAAAAAATTACTTTTGTTCCTAGGCTTTGAGAGTATGAGGTGTGATTAAATGACAAAAAGGTCTGTGAATATTTGCATTTTCTTTTTTTAATATATTTTATTTATTTATCTTTAGAGGGGAAGGGAAAGAGAGAGGAAGAGAAACATCAATGTATGGTTGCTTCTTGTGCATCCCCTGCTGGGAACTGGCCCCTGCCGGGAACTGGCCTGCAACCCAGGCTTGTTCCCTGACTGGGAATTGAACCAGGATCGTCTGGTTTGCAGGCCCGTGCTCAATCCACTGAGCTTCACCAGCCAGGGCCTTGCATTTTCAAGAAGTTTTATATTTTGTTTGTAAATTCTGAGAACAGATTTTAGAAATCTGATTTAGAAGCAGGCGGCTGAAAGAATTTTTCCTTAATATTAACTGAATATTGAGAAATTATAAATATGGCCAACAAAGAGGAGTACTCTTTTCAATGGTAATTCCTCAGTGGTACAGTTTTCAAAGGAGAGGTGGATGAAGAAGCTGGGAATTACAAATTGTAGGCTTCCTAACTCCCCATTAATCTATTTACCCTGGTGTCCATGCTCTAGATTCAAGATAAAAATGAAAAAAAAAAGCCAAACTAGCAAGTCACAAGGCAGGTAAGTTACAACACAATATAGTTAATTGGCTTGTTTTATTATTATATATTTATTATATTTATAAGCCTCCTTTAGATTTGCAATTTTCTGAAACTGGAGATGCTAGAAGTTGATTAAATTTTCAAAGGAGCTGAAACCAGCATACAGAAGTACTATGTATATTAGAAAACTAATACATATATATATATATGAATACTAACTATATATTAATACACATATATTTCTCAATTCCCTTTTATTTTTCTATTTCCCATATTAATGAAAAGAGAAAATAAATAAATAGAAAAACATTACATACATGAACAAAGGCTATGAAAATTAAATCAATTTCTAATTTGTTTACCTATCTGTCTTCATTTTGCCTAAAATGTAATTAGTTATTTTGTCATTAAAATTTGAGCTTTGACTATAATTGTTCCTTTGATATCCCTAAATAGATTATTAAAAAATAACCAGGCTTTTCCCATACTTTTCTATAATATATTGAGTTTGAATTATAGTTTAATATTCACAATTTTCTTGTCCATTATTATTTGCATACATATTCAATGACCTATGGTTAATAATTACAAAGTGTTTAACATTTATATTTGTTTTATTTTTTATTTGAAATGTAACAGGATGCAGCCAAGAAAGGAAACCATAACAAGAGGGGGCCCCCAAATAGGGGTTTGGGATGGGGTCCAGAATTCAAGATGTTCAGGAAATATTAGAAAAATATATAGGATGTCCTCCCTCCTCCTTCCCGACAGGTTCAGTTGGGGGAAGGGACACATGGAGCAGGACTGTGCAGAGCTATTTTGTACAGCCACAGCTTTGCAGCTAACCTCTGGCATGGTCATTTAATATATAACCTTTAACTGGTTTCATAGATATGTTAAATAGCTGTGGCCATGCTTTGAGCCAAAGGGATGGAAGTGACTTACACCCAAGATATAACTGGAGAACAGCTCCCCCTGGTTACAGCGCCTGCATGAGAGCTTGGACAAGATTGGCTCCATGCCACGGAGCCACACCTTCCCAGGCTTACGATGGCAGCCCAGTAAACCTGGAAGAATACAGGAATGCTGGCAGGTGTAACTAATTGTAGGAGGAGTTGGAAATGGGGCTTCAGAGGAAGATTGGCCTGGGGCTTTAAACCCAGATGCAGTATCCATGCAAGGGGAGAACCACACGGCTTTGGCAGAGTGGGGACCACATGGCTTTGGGGTGCTCCCTTTTGCCACGCGGCTTAGGAAGCAGGAGAGACTTTGCCTGGAAGAAAAAGGGGTAAAAGGACTCTTGCTGGTGGGCCATGATAAGGTGCCATGTGGGATTGGATTAACTGGAGATCATGGAGTTGACACAGCTGATGGTGTCACGAGCCTGAATCAGGGATTTTTTTCTTTTTTTTTAAATAATTTTTTTATTTAATTCTTGTTCAAATACAGCATTCTGTATTATATTCCCAACCTTGCCTGCCCCCCGCCCCATGCTCCCCACCTCCCTCCCATTTCCACCCGCCACCCTTAGTTATTGTCCATGTGTCCTTTATACTTGTTCATGTGAGTCTATCCCCTTTTCCCCTACGATTCTCTCCTCTCTCCCCTCTGGACCCTGTCAGCCTGTTCCGTATTTGAGTGTCATTGGTCATATTTTGCTTGCTTGTTTGTTTTGTTTAGATTCCTGTTAACGGTGAGAACATATGGTACTTGTCTTTCACCACCTGGCTTATTTCGCTCGGCATAATGCTTTCCAGTTTCATCCATGATGTTGCAAAGGGTAGGAGTTCCTTCTTCCTTTCTATAGCATAGAATTCCACTGTGAAAATGTACCATAGTTTTTTGATCCAGCCATTTACCGACGGGCATCTAGGTTGCTTCCAACTCTTGGCTATCGTAAATTGTGCTGCTATGAACATCGGGGTGCATAGGTTCTTTTGGATTGATGTTTCAGGATTCTTAGGATATACTCCTAATAGTGGAATTGCTGAGTCAAAAGGCACGTTCATTTTCAGTTTTCTTAGAAAATTCCATTCTGTTTTCCATAGTGGTTGTACCAGTCTGCAATCCCACCAACAGTGAACTAGAGTCCCCTTTTCTCCACAACCTCTCCAGCACTTGTTTGTTTCTTTGTTTATGATAGCCATTCTAACTGGTGTTAAGTGGTATCTCATTGTGGTTTTAATTTGCATCTCTCTGATAGCTAGTGATATCGAGCATCTGTTCATGTGTCTCTGGATCCTCTGTATGTCCTCCTTGGAGAAATGCCTGTTCAAGTCCTCTGCCCATTTTTTAATCAGGTTGCTTGTCTGCTGTGAGTGGAGTTGAGTGAGTTCTTTGTATATTTTGGAGATTAAACCTTTGTCTGAGGTATCATTGGCAAATATGTTTTCCCAAGCTGTTGCTTCTCTTTGTATCTTGATACTGTTTTCCTTAGCCCTGCAGAAGTTTTAATTTTGATGAGATCCCATTTGTTTATTCTTTCCTTTATAACCCTTGCTCTAGGAGACATATCAATAAAAATATTGCTGCGTGGAATATCTGAGATATTCTTGCCAATGCTCTCCTCTAGGGCTTTAGTGGTTTCACGGCTTATATTTAAGTCTTTTATCCACCTTGAATTTATTTTGGTATATGGTGTAAGTTGGTGCTCAAGTTTCATTTTTGTGCATGTAGCTGTCCAGTTCTCCCAACACCATTTGTTGAAAAGGCTGTCTTTACTCCATTTTATGTTATTGCCCACTTTGTCGAATATTAATTGACTGTAGAGAGTTGGGTTTATTTCTGGGCTCTCTGTTCCATTCCATTGGTCTATGTGCCTGTTTTTGTGCCAGTACCAGGCTGTTTTGATTATAGTTGCCTTCTAATACAGTTTGATATCAGGTATTGTGATCCTTCCTACTTTATTCTTTCTCAACATTGCAGCTGCTATTCGGAGTTGTTTATGGTTCCATATAAATTTTTGAAGTGTTTGTTCTATGTCTTTGAAATATGCCATTGGTACTTTAATAGGTATTGCATTGAATCTGTAAATTGCTTTGGGTAGTATGGACATTTTGATGATGTTAATTCTTCCAATCCATGAGCATGGTATATGTTTCCATTTGTTCGTGTCTTACTTGATTTCTTTCTTCAGTGTTGTGTACATTTCTGCATACAGGTCTTTTACCTCCTTGGTTAGGTTTATTCCTAGATATTTTATTTTTGTTTTTTCTATATTGAATGGGATTTTTTTCCTGATTTCCACTTCTGCTGCTTCATTGTTGGTATACAAAAATGCCTTTGATTTCTGGATATTGACTTTGTATTCCGCCGTTTTGCCAAATTCATTTATTAGTTCCAGCAGTTTCTATAGGGTTTTCCATGTACACTATCATGTCATCTGCAAACAATGACAGTTTTGTTTCCTCCTTTCCAATTTGGATGCCTTTTATTTCCTTTTCTTGTCTGATCGCTGTGGCTAGAACTTCTAATACTATATTGAATAGAAAAGGTGATAGTGGGCAACCTTGTCTTGTTCCTGATCTTAGTAGAAAAGATTTTAGTTTTTGCCCATTGAGTATGATGTTGGCTGTAGGTCTTTCATATATGGCCTTTATTATGTTCAGGAATGCTCCCTTTATTCCCATTTTTCTGAGTACCTTTATCATAAATGGGGGTTGAACCTTATCAAAAGCTTTTTCCGCATCTATTGATATGATTATGTGGTTTTTGTCTTTGCTTTTGTTTATGTGGTGTATTACATTCATTGATTTGTGTATATTGAACCATCCTGGCATCCCTGGGATGAATCCCACTTGGTCGTGGTGTATGATCTCTTTGATGTATTGTTGGATGCGATTTGCTAATATTTTATTGAGGATTTTAGCGTCTAGGTTCATCAGAGTTATTGGCCTGTAATTTACTTCTTTGTTGTGTCTCTATCTGGCTTTGGAATTAGGGTGATGCTGGCTTCCTAAAGAGTTGGGGAGTTTTCCCTCCTTTTGGATTTTTTGGAATAGTCTGTGAAGAATAGGGGTTAGCTCTTTCTTAAAAACATTGTAGAATTCTCCTGTGAAAACATCCGGTCCAGGGCTTTTGTGTGTTGGGAGTTTTTTTTATTACTGCTTCAATTTCATCTGCTCTTATTGGTCTGTTCAGGCTTTCTACATCTTCTTCATTGAGTTTTGGAAGATTATACTTTTCTAGAAATTTGTCCATTTCACCTAGGTTTTCAAATTTCTTGGTGTACAGTTCTTTGTAGTGATTTCTTACAATCCCTTCTATTTCTGTGGTATCAGTTGTAATCTCTCCTCTTTCATTTCAGTTATGTTTATTTGTGTCCTCTCTCTTCTTTTCTTGATGAGCCTACTTAAAGGTTTGTCTATTTTGTTTATCTTTTCAAAAAAGCAACTCCTGGATTCATTGATCCTTAGAATTGTGCTTTTAGTTTCTATGTCTTTTAATTCTGCTCTGATCTTGGTTATTTCCTTCCTTGTACTTGCTCTGGGCTGTCTTTGTTGTTGTTCCTCGAGTTCTTGCAGGTGTCGGGTTAGGTTGTTTGTTTGAAATGTTTCTATTTTCTTTAGGTAAGCCTGTATTGCTATGAACTTCCCTCTCAGGACTGCCTTCACTGTGTCCCATAAGTTTTGGGTTGTTGTCAGTTCATTTTCATTTGTTTCCAGAAACTTTTTGATTTCTTCCCTAATTTCAATCCTGACCCATTCGTTGTTTAATAGCATACCATTCAATCTCCATGATTTTGGGTGTTTTGGTTTTTTTCCTGTGGGGTTGGTTTCCAATTTCAGTCCCTTGTGATCAGAGAAGATGCTTGGTATGATTTCTATTTTCCTGAAGTTTTTGAGACTTGTCTTGTGTCCTATCATGTGTTATATCTTTGAAAATGTTCCATGTGCATTTGAAAGGAATGTGTATTTAGCTTCTTTGGGATGGAGGGCTCTATATATATCAACTAGGTCCATTTCATCTAGAGTGTCGTTTAATGCTGCTATATCTTTGTTGATATTTTGTTTGGAAGATCTGTCCATTTTTGACAGTGGGGTGTTAAAACCCCCTACTATAATTGTGTTGCTGTCAATATCTTTCCTGAAGTCCTCTAGGATTTTCTTTATATATTTGGGTGCTCCTGTGTTGGGTGCATATATATTTATGATGTTAATATCTTCTTGGTGGAGTCTTCCCTTGAGTATTATGAAGTGACCTTCTGGGTCTCTCTTTATAGCCCTTTTTTTGAAGTCTATTTTGTCTGATATGAGGATTGCCACCCCAGCTTTTTTTCTTGTCCATTTGCTTGGAAAATTTGTTTCCATCCTTTCACTTTCAATCTGTGGTGGTCTATTGACCTTAGGTGGGTCTCTTATAGGCAGCATATGTGTGGATCATGCTTTCTTAACCATTCAGCTATTCCACATCTCTTAATTGGTGCGTTTAATCCATTTACATTTAAGGTTATTATTGAAAGGTACTTATTCATTTCCATTTGTGTACCTGTGTTCCTCTCCATCTCTCTCTTTTCCTTCCTTTCCTTAAAGCAGCCCTTTTAGTAATTCTTGTAGAGCTGGTTTTGTGGAGGCATATTCTTTTAGACTTCTTTTGTCTTGGAAGCTCTTTATTTGGCCGTCTATCTTGATTGAGTGCCTTGCTGGGTACAGTAGCCTTGGTTGTAGGCCTCTGTTTCTCATTGCTTGGAATATTTCTTGCCATTCTCTTCTTGCTTGGAATGTTTCCATTGAGAAGTCAGTAGCCAGCCTTATTGGGACCCCCTTGTATGTCACTTCCTTTTTCTCCCTTGCTGCCTTTAGGATTCTCTCTTTGTCCTGGAGTTTTGCCATTTTAATGATGATGTGTCTTGCAGTAGGCCTCTTTGGGTTTCACCTGCCTGGGACTCTCTGCGATTCCTGGATTCGTGTTACTTTCTCTCTCCTGAACTTAGGAAAATTTTCCGTTGTTGCTCTTTGAAGTAGGTTTTCTATCCCTTGTTCTTCTTCTCCTTTTGGCATTCCTATTATTCAGATATTATTATGTTTCATATTGTCTTGCATTTCTCTTAGACTCTCCTCATTTTTTCTGATTCTCTTTTACATTACCTCATCAGTTTGGGAGATTCTTTCCACCCTGTCTTCGAGCTCGCTTATGCGGTCTTCTGCCTCATCAATCCTACCCTTCATACCTTCTACTGTTTTCTTCAGTTCAGAAATTGTATTTTTCATTTCCTTTTGGCCTTTACTGATGGTTTCCATTTCCTTTTTCATGTTGGTATAGTTTGCAGAGAGTTCATTGTAGTTCCCCTGTAGTTTCTGGTAGCTCGTTGTAAGCTCTTTGAATTTCCTGATAACCAGTGCTTTGAATTCAATATCTGATAGTTGACTTGCCTCTAGTTCATCTAACATTCTTTCTGAGACTTCCTCCTTTTCTTTCATTTTGGGATTGTTTCTTTGTGTTCCCATTGTTTGTGATGCTCTTCTTGTTGTCCTCCACCTCTTAAATTGATCTATTCTGGTTCCCTGAGTTTATGGTGTGAACTTCTGTGGTAGGATACCTGTGAAATTCAGTGGTGCAGTCTTCTGTAGGTATCTTGGTGTTCTCTGCTCCCACTACTCCTGTGGTTGGTGTCCAGCTAGTCAAACCTTTTCTTCTGTCTCACTAGCTGCAGCAGCCTGAGGGGCTGTTAGTGTGGCTCTTCTCAAGCCTCGCTACACTCAACTGGTCCTGCCAGTACCCCTCGAAGATCCAGACTGGCGCTGCTCTCCCGCACCCTACTGAGAGTGGATTTTCTCCCAGGCTTTCCAGCCCTGGTGTGGCATGAGGGCGCGTGCTCACAGCCAGGCTTTCCTGTTCTCGTAGGCTTGGGTTCGGACCTTTCCCAGTGTTGTGGCTGAACACACAGGGCAACTCACAATTCTCCCAAACCAACAGCAACAGCCTGACTCCCTGTGTTTCCCTGTCTGCGCCAGCTGAGTAGGGATTGAGCTGGCGACTGGCTCTCTTCCAGGGGCCAGCAAACAGCCTTAGACTCCCTGAGACTGTTCGAGAGCAGGTGCAGGTTCCTTGCCACAGGGATTGCCCCGGCGACTCTCAATTCCCCAAGCCGAGGGTTGGCGCAGACCCCGCCCCACCGGGAAAGCAGGGGCGACTGGCGTTCCCCAAGTAGAGGGCCTGCGCAGGCCCCGAGAGGGCCTGGGAGGAGAGGGTGACCGGAGGTCGGTCGAGCCAGGGCAGGTGCGGGCCTGCTGGGCCCAGGAGGCAAGGGCGACCTGCAGCCACCCAAGCTGAAGGCCATGGCTTGACTCCCAGTGCCTCCCAGTCTGTGCCAGCTGAGCAGGGATGGAGCTGGTCTGTGCCAGGTGGGTAGGGATGGAGCTCGCAACTGACTCACTTCTAGAGGCCCTGCCAGCAGCCCGAGAGTCCCTGAGACTGTTCGAGGGTTGGTACAGGCTCCTCGAAGCAAGGACTGCTCTGGCAACTCTCAGTTCTCCCAAGCCGGCAACCTGACTCCCCGGGTTATCAGAGCTTTCTGGTTTGCTTCCTAATGCTCAGTCCTCTCTCTGCCACTACTGGCAGACCGATCTCTTATGGTGTTTTCCAATCTGCACCCTGCCAGATGGGGTGGGGCGGTGCCAGTGACCAGTTCTCTCCCAGAGTCGGTGTTGTCCACCCTTGGCTCTCAGAGACCCGGGGTGGCTGGCCAGGTCCCTGGCGTGGCCTGGCGGGGGGGGGGGGGCCACCGCCTCTGCACTGCTCCCTTGTACCTTGTTGATCTGCGGTCGTCTCCTCTCCTCAACCTCTGGTCATTCAGTGTCTGCTACACTCTCTGGAGTCCTGCCTTCTTATATGCTGGGTCCCAGTTGGGCATCTGCTGTGCTCCTCCTCAGATCAGCCAGGTCCTTCTCCGGTGCGTGGAGAGAAGCAAAATCCTTTGTCCTACTCCGCCGCCATCTTCCTCACTCTCAATCTAAATCAGGGATTTCTACTTCTTCTCCTGAGATATGGTACCCCAGACTGGGGCAGAGGGAGAAGGAAGCACTGTGGGCATCTGTGAGTATCCTAAAGGACTTTAATATTTTAATGAAGACATTAGGTCACTACTCTAAGTCTGTATAGCTTTAAATAAACATTTCCTTTCATTTTTACAAATCTCTGGCAGCGGGCATAGCAAACCTAGTGGGAAGTTCCTTTGGTAATAGTATATCATACACCCCCACTTGGCTCTGTTCTGTAACAGAAACACACTATCATTTTCATTTGACTACAGAGACTATAAAGCATAAGTCTGTATTTATATGTAACAATCTTAGGTTTATGGTTCACTTATTCTGACAGGTTGATATTTTAGCCATAATAAATGATAGGACAATCAGTAATTCTGTGTCAGTTTTGCACTGATACATAACAAACTACCCTGAAGTACAGTGGCATAAAGCAGCCATTTTATTAGGTCTATGGGCTCTGTGGGGCAGGCAGGAATTTGGGCAGGGCATACTATAGATGGCTTACTTCTGTTCCAGGATGCCTCTTAGCTGGAAAGATGAGGATGAGTTGTGTCTTGATGTCTGAGGCTGAAATCATCTAAAGGTGTCTCCACTCACATGTCTGATGGTGACACTGGCTGTTAGCTGCAGTATCTACACAGGGCTTCTCCATGTGATTTCTCTGATGGTGCTAGTTGTCTGGGTTTCCTTACAGCATGGTGCCTGGATTCTTGTGGGTGCATCCCAGGAGAACAAACTGAAGCTATATCACCTTGTAAGGAATATAGTGGTACTTCTGCTGTGGTCACAAAACCTAGCCAGAATCTACAAGAGGGCTATAGACACCATCTCTCCATAGGAGGGGTGTTAAAACACCATGTAAGAGGAGTGTATGAAAGGGAGATAACTGATGTGGCCATTTTTGCAAAATGCAGGCTATGACACACCCATTCTGAAATTTTTTTCAATAGTTCTTTGGAACCAGAGTAACTGTTTAAGCTTTTATACTTTTTGTTTATTTTAAGAATAATCCACTCTGTAGGTAAGTGGAGTGGACCAGTAGGTCAGCCACAAGATCAAGGTTTTCATAACCTGCAGGGGGGTTGAAACCAGAAAATAAAGAACACACACTCAACAATTTTTGTTGTTGTTGTTAAAGATAACATTGTTTCTTCATTTTGACTTTTTAAATATTGGTGTAAGAAATGCCTAAATCTGTAAAACTTTTTATGAGTTTATCTGAGAGAAACTAGTGACTCTTGCCAGAAAGCAAAATCTCAATGGATTGAGAAAATACTCTGGAAAATGGCAGTTTTACCACTTATTTTATACATCAGAATCAAAGGGGAAGATGTATAGGGTTACATAAAATTCATGTGTGGTACATTAGGGAAGTGGCAGAAAGCAAAGCAGGAAAATCTCTGAGATTGAATAAAAAGTAAAACTAATACACACACACTTCTTTTATGTTTGTAGGTATACAATAGTTAACAGTTAACAATTAGCATGATAATAATAACAATGAGGACTTCTGTGGTATCTACTCTAGTGTAGTGAAGAGACCAGAAAAATGAAAATTATCTCAACAATCCAAAGCTACACCATCTTGGATGCAAAGAGATGATAGGTTCAGTTAAGGTAAAGATTGCCCTTTGTCAGAGAAGATGCTGGCCTAAAATATGACTGCCCATGATGACTCACTTTTACTTAGAAAGCTTTAATTTCAGGTCATCCTATGTGGTTATTTTAAGTCTCTGAGTTTATAAGGCCTGCTATGTAAGCCTCCTCTGAGTTTGTCATGTTCAGCATGTGGCCCCTTTTCATCCAAAAAAACAACTAGTTTCTCAGAAGCCCTGAGAATATTTGTTATAACAAGGTGCTTGGTGTCTTGTAAGATAAGAAAATTGGTGAGTTGAGCCTTGTGATCACTCTGAGTGAGTTAACTGTTATTCATCACAGTGTGAGGGTACGAGCATTAGGCCATATCTGGATTTGATGCTGGGAATAACAGCAGTATTTCCTAAAGAGTTTTTTTTGAAGATGGGGTTAAATAATAGAATGAATATAAAAATCTCAGTACAAGATGAGTATATGTTATTCAAAGGTGAAATATTTTTTTTTGTAGGATTACGATGGGAGTGGGGCACCTCTGGTTCACATTGGCATTTCTCCCATGAGCAGCCCAGTGTCTTATATATAGTAAATGTTCAACAAATTCTTTTTAACTGTTCAGTTTCTGAGTGATTTCTGCTCTTGATTTGCTAAAAAGAATCAAATCACACATTTATGCAAATCTTTTTGCTGGTTTGAAGCTTGATAATAAGCTCTAATTCAGTCATTCTCAGTGCTATATTAAGTTCAACACTTCTAATTTTTAGTGTGAAATTTAGATATTCAATTTGCTCTTTGAATTCCCAAAGATCCTCTCTACAGAGGGTTACTTTTTCTTCATCTCTCCTCCATGTCAGGCCTCTCGGCTCATTGAGGTGGTGAACATTCACACAGTTGAAACTTGTTACTAAACCAGCTCTCTGCCCAGGATAGCATCTGGCTCTCAACCCATGTGCTGAGTTTGAAGGATCTGGGTGAGAATAACACATGGCCTTCCTTCTCAAATGAATGACTTATTTAGGCTTTTAAAGTCTCTAAAGGTGATTGAATACATAGGGCAAGTCTTGTGGGAATAATTCACTTGTGAAATGGGCTATTCAAGGGATTCTTAATCAATAGACAAACTTTATAAGTGAAGAGAAGAGACTGGAGAAGGCTGGAGGACAACTCTGAGGACAGAAAACTAACAACATATTTTACCAGCAATTCACAGACAGGGTGCCTCAGTGTAAACATGCCTTATCAGGGCACAATCTAACACATCACATTCCAGAAATGTGAATGTGGCTCTCAGCGTGGGGTGCAAGATGGAATCAATTGGAAATAAATCAAAATTCCTCAGTGTGAGACCCAGGCCTCACTATTTTTCAAGCTGTTGTGATTACAAGTGCAGTGAAGGTTGAGAACCAATGCTAGAGGGAAGTACTCCTTTCATATTTTTATCTGGCTATTCAAAGTGCTTCCCAGGCATACAACAGCAGCATCCCCTGGGAGCTTTTTAGAAATGCAGAACCATAGGCCTAACTGCAGACCTACTGAATTAGAATCTGTAGTTCACTGTATTTGCAGAGGGATGACATGTATATTAAAGTTTGAGAAATGCTGTTCTCCTGCAGTTGTCCTCAAATGTGGCATAATATTAGAATTAGCTGGAGAAATTTTTAAAATCCAGAGGTGCATATCTCATTGGGCCTAGACGAACTAAATCAGAATCTCCGGGCATAGGATCTAAGAAGAATCCTACAAATGGATCAGTTAACAATTGTCAGCATTCGGGACTACTTAGTGTTTCCTGCATAAACTGTAACCTGAATTACTGATTAATTCCGACTTTTATCTCTTTAAAGAGCAATAGTTAAATTACAATGACAATAGTAGGAATAGCAACAGGGAAATAATTTGAGAGTGGACGCTCTATTTTTGACATTTTCTCCTCAGTCTTTCAAAGTCATGCCACTTTTAATTTTTAAGGTATTTAACTTTTTGAGATTTTCCAGAATATTCACTTAATTTTTTAAAAGTAAATTTCCTTGCACTTAAATTTTTTGTTTTACATGACTTTCAAATAGATCGCATAATTTCAGAAACTGGCAAGTGGGGGGTAAGGAGGTTTGGGAATAAACAATGGCTTCTGGTAAGTATAGCACTCAACTCTTGAGGCAAAAGGAGACAGGCTACTTAGAATAACTCATGTTGAGCCATAAGAACATATAAAAAAACAATTCTCTGGGCAAATCAGCTCAGCATTTCCTTCTCCATCTGTGAACTGCCTGCAAACAAAGGCAGGAACTATCAGAAATGTCGCCATCTATCATGTGAGGACAAAGTTGCCTGCTCACATTTTATGTATAATTGTAATAGGTTGCAGAGCAGGGGTTCCTGAAAATAGAGCATAAATCTCCATAAACTTCCACTGGGGAAGGGGAAAGTGAATGATGCAGCAGTTAAGATACTTTGCATAACAATGACAAGTTAATAGCTGTGCTGCCACTCTGGGAAAAATGCACATGTGAGGCATATGTGACTTTAAGAGTATATTGTAACTTGTGACATAACCAGGGGAGGCTGATGCCCAACCTGGATATCCACGTGTCATGGGAAACTATTTGCACTGACCTAAGATGGCAGCTGAAAGAAGGTAAAAGATATGGGGGTACTGGCAAAAGTAGAACATCATAGTGGGATTGCAGACTGGTACAACCATTATGGAAAACAGTATGGAATTTTCTCAGAAAACTAAAATTGAACTTCCCTTTTGACCCAGCAATTCCACTGCTAGGATTGTATCCTAAGAACCCTAAAACACCAATCCCAAAGAACCTATGCACCCCAATGTTCATAGCAGCACAATTTACAATAGCCAAGAGTTGGAAGCAACCTAGGTGCCTGTCAGTAAATGAATGACTCAAGAAACTATGGTACATATACACAATGGAATTCTATGCTGCAGAAAGAAAGAAGGAGCTCCTACCTTTTGCAACAGCATGGATGGAACTGGAAAGCATTATGATGAGTGAAATAAGCCAGGTGTTGAAGGACAAATACCATATGATCTCACCTTTAACAGGAAGCTAAACAACAAAACGAACAAGCAAGCAAAATATAACTAAAGACACTGAAATGGAGAACAGGCTGACAGTGACCAAAGGGGAGAGGGGAGGGATTTAAAGGAACATATATAAAGGATACATGGACAACAACTGAGAAGAGTGGAAATGGGAGGGAGGGGGGAGCATGGGGGGGTGGGATGGGATGGGAGTAACAGACAGAAAACTGTACTTGAAAAATAATTAAATTAAAAAATTGGGGAAAAAGTAGAACATCATAGGAGGGACTGGATATGAAGTCACACAGGAAGTTTCAGACTGAGCATTTAAAATAAGGGTGGTCCAAAAGAGAGGAGGATTCTGCCATGAGGGGTGAAAGAGTAGGGATTCTGCCATGAGTCTGTAGTGAAGCAGGAGGCATATGGTTTGTGGTGTAGGGATTTCACTATGCAGTCTGTAGTGAGAAAACAGCTACTTCTGCTTCTCTGAGGGATTCTGCCATGTGGTGTGGTGTAGTAAGGAAGGAGGCCTGTGATTTGTAGCAAAGGAAGCCATGCAGGAGGAAAGGGTGTAAGGGGACAGCTGATGAAACTGCAGGAACCTGCCTAACCAAGCATGAATTTGTGAGATATGCTTGGAGCTCAACTGGGACTGCTGAGAGACAGACTTCTGCTTCTCTGAAGGATGTTCAGAGAAGCCACCCTCTTGGGATGGGTACCTCCCTAGACTCCACCATGATCCAATGTAACATGGTTCATGTTTCCCTGAACCATTACATGGAGGTTGAGGACAATGTACCCCAGATCCTGAAGGAGAGAGCTGCTGTGAGACAGTAATGACTGGTAATGACTGAAACATACAAGAGCACCTTCCAGTGGGGATGAAGACCTGTTTCTCCCCCAGCTTAAAAGCAGATAAGGATATGGGGTACTTCTGAGCATGGGTGTGGCTTATAGCCTCTTGAAGAGGAAAGGAAGTGCTGGGAGAACAGGGCTTTGAGCAGTAGTGCTCTCAACCCCACTGGGGTTGAAATCCAGTAAATAAAAACCTGTTTTCTTCAACACTATTGCTGGGTCATGCATCAAGGCCCCACTTGGACAAGCCCTAGTTTGCTTGGTACATAAATGTGTTGGTGTTTTTGAGCATTAGCTTCCCCAAAATACAAGGGCTCCAAATTCTCAGTTTTTTATAAGCCACTTGCAAGAAAATACACCTTTCAAGTTATAAAAATTGATCTTTAGGTAGAAATGTGAGGAATAAGAGGAGTTGGGAAGGACTCATCAGGTGTTATTGGATGCAAAGGCTCCTTGGAATCTGGTTTAAATGTGCACTTGGCTATTTTCAGACCTAATTTGTTCCCCAAGCAAAATCTAGGCGAAATTCTAAATTCCTCTCCAAGCTTCTTTGTAAATAAAACACTAGCACATGTCTTTTGTCTGCAGTCCAAACCAAAAATGATGCTTCTGCCATTTGCTCAGGTTTAAACTATTATAGTGAGCAAATGACAGTAACAAAAATAGAAACCCCAATTAAAATATACTGCTATCCAGATCATTCTTGTTCCACATTTATTCTCCATCCATAAGCTCTGTGATGCCTAAGGAACACTTAATAATAGTCTACTGCCCATATTAAGCCCTACTGCAGCTATCTACTCTCTCATCAAAGGCATCACGTTAGCAGTTAAATTTCTTCCTTATGGAATTTAGGAAAAACTGGTATCATTGAAGCATATAGTTATATTGTAATGACTCTAAAATATATTTAAATATGCATGCAGGCTGGAAGTCTATTTGTATTATTGCAAATTGCAGACACAATGTATGTATCAACTAATTGATAAGCAATCTATTTTAACAGAACCTCAAAAGAGAATGGTTAATAAGTCACCAAATTCTTAACAATGTTTTCCTATTGATTGAGAAAATGCTCACAAATTTTAACTTTATACCTAAATATTTGCTTACATTCAGTGTATAATCACTGAATAAAAGGAACACATGTCAAATTATGAGAATATAAATAGGCCTATTTGCAAATGGCCTGGCTCATCAGTATCTTTAAAATGTTTTCATGAACATATCCACATGTAAAAACTGCCTAATTTAGAATAGAAAACAAATTATTGTTAATATAAAATATTGCTAAATTTCTTATCAGTAAACTCAAGCACAGTTTAAAAAACCTCATATTTTTGCCCTGGCTGGTGTAGCTCAGTGGATTGAGCGCAGGCCTGAGAACCAAAGGATCAAGGTTCGATTCTCAGTTGGGGCACATGCCTGGGTTTCAGGCCAGTTCCCAGCAGGAGACCCACGAGAGGCAACCATACATTGGTATTCTCTCCCTCTCTCCTTCCTTTCCCCTCTAGAAAGAAATATCTAAAATGTTTTAAAAACCCTCATATTTGTGAGAGAAGTATATTTTATTTTAGTGACATCATTTTTGTTTTAGGTAAAAATATTTAATGTAAAAAAATTAGAGCATATGGAAAGGTGTAAAGTAAACGGAAAATTACCCATAATGCTACCACTCAGAAATGATCCTCTTCATATGGAGGTGTTTATCCTTTCACACAATTTTTTATGAGCACACACTTGCACATGTACACACACATGCTTATTAAAGAATATCATAAAATAAGAACTATTTAATTAAAGAATTTAGTGGTATAGTAGGAACAATTTTTTCCAGTCAATAAATTTAGATCTAGATTATTTGGAGCTTAGACTACACTGTTTAAAACTTAAAAAAGTACTTAAAATTGCATTGTTACTTTTTTTCTCTGAGTCATAATTTTTTTCATAACTGCATAAATCTTTTTTTATTTGCATTATATACACAGAGAAAATCAGATCAGTACAGCATGAGAGAAAAAGATCACATAGTGCTAAGTTTGTTCAATTTCTGGCTGTTTTTATCAGAGAAAAAGTTTACTAGCATTTTTGCCTTCTGACGTGTGTCTTATTGTAAGATGATCTTACAACTGAAGTTCCCAATGAGTACCAATGTGCAATAGACATGAAATTCCAAAGTGAAGTACCAGATCACTGTATGTATCATTTATGAAGAAAATAGAAAAAAATCAGTTTTAAAACTTTTGGGCTTCTCATCTAGAGGCTCAAGAGAGTGTAGATGTATAAAGAAAATTTAGAATGAAAACTTTATAGAGGAAAATACTACTAGGAGGTACAGAGAAGTCATCTGTTCTCCTATCTCAAGCCTAGTTGTTTGGCAAAAGAGCTCGATGGGACCACTCAGAGAATGTGAGATGCATCCCCTGAACTTTGGAGGCCCAGAAGAAGATGGAAGTCTGTCTCTTACCTCAGGAAATCCAGAAGACAGGGGAATGGCCAGTGAGATCCTTTGGTGGTGTTCTGGAAATGGCTGTTGCATGTGAATGTACTCCCTGTTCACCATGGGTTATAACATGTATGAGTATCTCCCATGGTCCAGCTGTTGATCTTGGAAGAAAGAATGTTCCCCTGGAACCATTTCGGGTCCTGGGAAAGAGGACTGCCCCAAATTAATGATGACAGTAAGCACATGAACCATGAACTGGACATGGCATGGCTGACTGGCTAAAGGAGAATCAGGGACTACATTGTGGAACTTGTGTCTAGAAGAACACACAAAGGGGTATTGGCAATTGTTCACCTGCACTAGAGTCCTGACATAAGGTGAAAAATATACCCAGTGTATCAGAGCATGGCCTTTCCCCAAGCCCAGCTCTGCCTGGACTAATCCCAAGCAGGGGCCAACCACACAGTCAGCACATTCAGGAGGAGGGAGCAGCAGGGAAAGAATGGAGTGCTCAGCCTCCACTGCTGAAAGTGACAGGCTATAGCAGGCCTTGCTGGGAGGTGGGAGATATGAACACTAAATCACATTCAGATATTTCATTACTATCAAGGACTGGTCATTTCAACTTTTAAGTTGAGGCTTTGTGTGTTTAAATTAGCCATAATGCTGTCTATTGCCTAACTCATTGGCCCTAACCAAATTTTTAGCAAGGGACAGGAAATTCATGTTAAAGAAAAATGGTAGGAAAAAATCAAATTACATTTTGAGTATCTCCTGTGAATGTTAAACGTTCAATGATCTGGTTGCCTAGTTTTTAGTGGTTTCCAGCCAAAAACATTGCAGCTCTGTATCAAGATCTAGCTGGCAACAACAGTGTGGAATGAAAGGTGGGAGGAGAGAGATATTTGGAGGCTTCCATATATCATGAAAAAGGCTCTTAAAGGCAAATGGAGAACTCCAGAAAAAGCTAAACTACATGATATACTCCACCTGGATATTCATGGTAAAGTATAGTTTATGTGACAAGAATGAAAAATAATATTTCCTGTCAGAATAATTTGGAGACATTTGTTAGTTATTTTTGCACCAGAATTATTAGTTTATTTTGCAGGCAGATTGTTTACTCACATAAAAAGGAGTCAGTTGGTAGTATGAGTCAGGAATTAAGGCAAAAACAAAAGTCATAAGATAGAAGGGAGAAAATAAAACTGTTGACCATCTGTGAACAGTAAATCTTGTTTGCACAATTTTTGTGTAAACTGATTATCTGGAAGTTAGCAGAGACAGGTCCATCTAGGAAGACTGTTTCCGAGTAGGCCAACTGGGGCATCAAAGATAAAAGTTCCCATTGTTTAGGAATTCTCCAGAAGGCCTTGGAGGTTGGGCTTGGGGTAAACAGACTTTCTGGAGGGTCAGCCATTTTCCTTCCGTCAGCACCTCTTTCTTGGTTCAGCCACACCTAAACTACTTACCTCAGGAAAATTCTCATTATTCACAACTTTCCCCATTATTTGCACATTCTAAGATGATTTTTATGTTTGCATTAGTGAGGAAGTTTAAGATGTTTCTAAATGCTGATTTTTTCTACGTTAGAAAGAGCAGTGAATTTGGGAAGGTAGGAGGGGAGGAGGGAACAAGAAAAAAAACAGCTCAAATTTTATTTTAGGGAAAAGGCTTCAGAAGATTTATTTAATACAAGGTCTGTCCAGAAGGTATGCAGACATGTAATATGAAAAATAGAGACATTTACTGAAGAAGATACAACATGATACAAGAAACATTGTACACAGGACAATGACGCCTCAGTCCCCTTCACAGTAGGCACCTGGGGACTTCACACAGTTCTCCCACTGCCACCAGCTTCCCCACTGTATTTTCCTGAATCAATGGTCTAAAATCCCTTCCCTTTCAAAGGTGATTTTAGTTTTGGGAAAAGACAGAAGGCGCAAGGCACAAAAGTGAGCTGTAGTGGGGCTGAGTCACTGGGGTGATTTGATGTTTCACCAAAAAACTCTGCACAAGATGTGGTGCCTGAGCAGGTGTGTTGTCCTGATGAAGCTGCCAATTACCAGTTGCCCATAGCTGCAGCCTTCTGAACCATCTGAATAGTTTCAATGGAAAAATGTTCAAGCTTAACGCAAAATTTGATGCAGATTCATTGCTGTATTCACTCAGTCATTTTGAATGTGATGGCCACACAGTACACATGCTCACTCTATACTGTCTACCATTCCCAATGACTAGTACAGTAAAGTTATCATTGTTCATGCACACATGTTCCAGTTCACTCTACTTGGCTGCCAGGTTACACTGATGTTGTATAAACAGTTACATTAACAATGGCTGGACTTTTTCTAGAAAGACCTTGCAGAATGATTCTTTAATTTGGGGGCAGCTGCTATACAATGATCAGTAGGCTTTGGGGAAGTGGGTAAGGATTTAGGGGGAATTTTTTACTGTATATACTGCAGTATATTTCCCCTGTTGTGTTTTTCAATAAAGATTTAGATTACCATTTAATGTTTTTTAGCTCTTCTGAAAGTGATTCTATGCTGAGAAAGGCAATTAAAAGAGCCAAGTTTATTCCTCCTATACATGTTTAAGATTTGATAAGGCTTCAATAAAGACATTTTTTTCTCCTTAAAAGCCAGCATTCATGAAACTATTTTGACCACACTATTGTATTTTTAAAGAATGTGTTGTCCTATTGTCATTATTTGGGAATCACATTAGGAAATGTGGTTCCCATCTGATGTTATCTCTGGATCAATCAAGAATCTTTAAAAAGTATATTTTTATTAAATTTCTAATTTAATTTAACAGAATTAAATAAAGTTTAATGGTTATATAGTGTCTCCCCCAAATTCATGTCCTTCCTGAAACCTCAGGATGTGAACTTATTTGGAAGTAGAATTATTGCCAATGTGATTAGTTAAGATAAGGTCATACTGGAGTAGAGTAAACCCTTAGTCCAATATGACTAGTGTCCTTATAAGAAGAGAGACACAAAGAAAGACACATGGGAGAATGCCATGTGAAGACAAAGACAGAGATGCAAGTGATGTATCTAGAAGCCAAGGAACACCAAAGATTGCGGGCAACACCAGAAGCTATGAGAAAGGAATGGAACAGGAGCATGTATCTTTCTCCTTTGACATCTTTTCTGATTCTAAATTCATCCCTTGGCTGATTTAACATGATTTTATCTCTAAAGGGCTTAGGGCTCAAGAACACCCATGATGCTTTTTTTCCTAAGATCCCCTTTCATTTTACCCTGGGCCCCAACTTGTCTGGCTGGAACTCTGCTATGTCAGTGCACAGCTGATGACTTCAGATAACTTCTCCTGCATCTCTGGGATGGGACATTTCAAATAACTATTCTGCTCCCACAGACCATGAGTGTCTGGGTATTAAATGACTCCCAGAAGGATATTCAACAGATGAGTAGAGGGATAGTGTGTACAAATACCCACTCCCTTGTACCTCAGGTAAGATAGCTCTGAGGTGTATTCCAGTTTTCTCAGGCTGGCCCATGGTATGAAATTTCAGTTGCTGATTATATATGGTTGACTTGACAACACACATTTTATAGGCTTCATTGCCTTCTTTATATTGTTTCCCCACTTCCTTGCCAATATTGAAACAGCCTTCCAGATAAATGGTTTTTCTTCAAATTCTCATCTTCTCTTCCAGGAAAGCCCACCTGAGACTAAGACATTGTCTTAGTCCATATTACGTACTTGACTTGCTGACTCCCTCCCACACTCTTGATTGCTCTCCAGTTGGACATCCACCTACAGCCATATGCTTGAGCCTTGAAACCTGACTTCCTATACTCCTTCCCATTATAGGCAGCTCAAAAGAGTGGAGAGAACACATTGTTTCTCACAAACCAAGGAGGTCACCAGAGAAAGAGATCTGTGTGTGGCTGAATGGGGTGAGGAGATCTCAGCAGGAATATGCTGGACACACTATTTTGAATGTCCAGAGGCCAAGAGAGGGGTGCACTTGACCACCTGACTAGAGATGTACCTTCTTTTCTCAGCAGGACTGTAGGAGAGAGAGGTCCTATGGGATGTCTCTGAAGAACCCATAAAAGAGCTCTTTAACTGTTGGCCAGGCCAGTGAGTGCAAAGACCCACAGCACAATAAGGACTGCTCTATCTTCCTGATTTTTTCTCACACTAGGGTTTGTATCCCAAAGCCAGGGAGTAAAGGAGGGGAAGAGAAAACAGGAATAGAGTAGAGAATAAAACCATACTCCTACCTTTTGCCCTGCAGGACTCCCAGCTCAATAAAAGAATTTTCTGCAGTTTGAAGTGCCAACTTGGTTCCCAAGCTGTGCGACCTAAACTGTGCTAGAGCTACCCTTTTATCTTACTTGGGATGGCAAAATAAAAGTCTGTCAAATGTGTCCCCACTTTAATCCCCAGAATTTGTGAATATGTTACCTTACCTGGATGGCAAATGACACTTTACAGATATGCTTAAGGTTATGAAGCTTGAGATGAGAGAGGGCCCTGGATTATTGAGGTGGGCCCAATTTAATCCCATAAATTACTAAAACTGAAGAACATTTCCCAGCCAAGTAGAGAGAGAGAAAATGTAAGGAAGAGTAGAGATTTGCAGGCTCTGAAGATGGAGCAAGGAGACCACCAGCCAACAATGTGGGCACAATCTCAGCTGATCGGCAGCAAGAAAACTTGGTCCTACAATCAAAAGGAACTGAATTGTCAGAAACCAAATCATCAAGGACATGAATGCTTCCCTGGAACCACCAGGAAGGAACCCAGCTCTTAATTCTAGCCCAGTGAACCCATGTTGGACTTCTGACTTAAAAAAAACTTTAAAGCTAATAAATTTGTGTTCTATAAAAAGTTATTTCTTATGGAAAACCAATACACTGGCCATCTAAAGAGTCTCTCTCTGTGCTTGGAAGTCCTCTGAAAAACAACAGCAAACCCTTTGTAAGTGGCTACCTGTTGGATTGTAAAATGGCTGATACTTTGCCAAATCTCCTATTGCACTTTGCTTATCAGGGAAGAGAGGGAGAGAACCAGGGCACATGATCTGTAACCAGTGGATCTGTTCTCACTGTGGCCTCTAAATGGACACTGGAATATACACCCTGCTCGCCATCTTATCTTATTTTACTCTTTTACTTAAGTTTTTGATCCCGAAGAGCTGCATGTGTATCCAAACTTTTTCTCAGGGAGGGTCTTTGGAAAGTTCCAATTAATAACTTTGGAAAGTTATTACCCTGGTCTTAAATTCACCCTCTAATTAGACAGAAGAAAACCATCTCTTTATTGGATCCTGTAACCACAGCTAATACATTGACCTGGCTTATTTCCTGTGCAATTATAAACCAGTGATTTTCCAGGCATCAAAGCAGAGTAAAGAGGCCTAATTAAATAATAGGTCTGTGGTCACCTGCACTGGGTTCGGTAATGCGTGTGACTTTTTCAACACAGACTTATTAAAAACACTTTCTGTCTTATACTTGGAATTAAGGAGTTCCAGGAAGAGTGAACATCTAACAGTGTATTTACTATACCTTGTAATTTTATTTAAACTTATTATATTGATTTTGGAATCAGAAGAAAAATCCTCAGGGTTTTGGTTTTGTTTGTTTTAAAAGACTATTCTAGACAAGCTCACCTAGAGATATGTAGGTGTTCTTGTTGTCATCTCAGGTACTGCAATCATGTTTTAAAAAGTTTTTTGTTTCTTTCAAGGATGCTATTTTTTTAAGAGAAAATTTTTGTGCCTGCTGTTATTCAAATCTTTTTTATCTCTCCCCACTTCTTGACCATTAAATTACAGAGATAAGAGAGTTAAACATCTCCCATTACCACAGTAGATTTGTTTATTTCTTTGAATCTTTGACAAATGTATTTTTTAGAGCTATTTTATTAACATGATATAAATTTAGAAATCCTGAAATGCTTTTGTGAACTGATACTTTCACCAACTTCTAGTGGCCCATTTTTACCTCTGAATAATGCTTTGTCAAGAGTATATTAAATGTAATATTAATGTATCTATATCAAGTCTCCTTTAGTTAGTATTTGCATAGTATCTCATGTCATTCAATTTAGGCGTTTATAAATACCATTGGCTTGACATTTTAAAAGATCATAATATGGTCAGTAAATTTTTGTCTTTTAACAAAACTTATATCTATTGTGAGTACAGATGTATTTAAATTCTCTTTTATTATACTATTTTACAGATTCTTTTTAATTTTACCTTTTCATGCTTCTTTTTTTTGGCTTTACTTTTTACCTTATCTTCTTTTGGATCATGAGTATGTTTCTCTGATTCACTTTATTCTTCTCTTGGTTGGGCAATTATACATCCTACTAAATATTTTTTATTTCTGTTAATAGTTAGCCTAGATAGTTCTCTCTTTACTGTTTAAATTTTAATTATGTATTATTTGCATATAAAATAATGTGAATATCACAAGTGCACATCTTACTGGTTTTCCACAAAATGAACACACTCATGTAACCAGCATCTAGATTCAGATACAGAATCCCCTTGTGCCCAGAAGACACATGAAGAGTCATGAAGAGTCATGACTCTTCTTCCACATGAAGAGTCATGTAAACCAGAAAATTGAATATGTTTATCTAACACAGGTTAACCAGGTTGAAAATTCAGCAGTCTTTTTGCTTCTCCAAAACAAAGATTTTCCTTTAGAATATTTTACCTCCGATCTCTTTCTGATTTCTATACTATTGTTATCAAGAATTTTCATTCAACTTTATTTTTTAACTTCAATAATGTTCCATGACATGTTTATAATTTTGTTTACCCTTCTTTCTTGTGTCTGAGAATTTTCAGGCATCTTTTTTTGTTTGTTTGTTTGAAATTTATCTTTGGACATTTCTGTAGCTAATGTCTATTGGTAGAAATGTCTTCATTTTGTTGTAAATTTCTTTAGTTAATTTTTTTCTTTCAAATTTATTTTTACTGGCTGTACAACTCTATGCTGACAGATGTTTGTGTTAGCACTCTGAAAAACTTTATTTCACAGTCCTGTACCTTCTATTGTCATTGATATAGCAGCTTTCTTTGTAATTGTCACATATTTGTCTTTTTTCTTGGCTATTTAGATTTTTAAAGGGAAATATAGAATTATATAGTTACTAGGATATATTTACATATAAGTTTCTTTTTATTTATCCTGATCAGGATCAATGTACTTTCTAAATGTGAGAATTAATATAATTTTTATTAGTTCTAAAAATTTCTCAGCTATTATTTCTTTAGATATTGTTTCTTAATTTTCTTTAAAGAACCTTGATCAACATGTTAGACCTTTCATCTTGTTCTTTGTCAACTGTCTCTCTGTGCTACATTTGCACATCTCAGGATACTTTTGTTCAGATGTATTTTCCCATTCATAAAGTCTTAGATGTGTCTAATCTGCTGTTTTCCCCTTCCAATGAATTCCTTCTTTTAAATATGACAGTTTTCTTCTGAAGTTCATTGGATTTTCTTCTTGCTCAGTTTTGAATGTCTTTTATTTCTTTACCATATTTCCTTGTCTCTTATATCTGCACATTTATTAAACCTATTTATCTACGTTCTGCTTCTGTTAATCCTATTATCTCTAGTCACTATCAGTCTGATTATGTTGTTTGTTGTTTTTTCTGATGGTCACACACAGTATCTTATTTCCCATATCTTTGTTGATATTTGTTTTGAACTCATTTCTTTTGTTATTATTATTTTTAACCCTTATCTGAGGATATACTTATTAACTTTAGGGACACAGGAGGGAAGAGAGAGAGGGAGAGAAACATTGATGTGAGACAGAAATGGCAATTGGTTGCCTCTCATATGTGCCCTGACCTGAGACCAAACCTGCAACCTAGGTATTTGCCCTGACAGATCATCGAACCCATGACCTTTCCATTTACAGGTCAATGCTCCAGCTGAATCACACTGGCCAGGGAAAGCTCATTTCTTTCAGAATTTCATCTCTGGGAGTGCTTTGGATATTTGAGTTAAGTTGATGGTCCTCTGAAAAGAAGGTGCCTTTGTTTCCACCAGCTGATTGGGGTACTACCAAGCCAGGAACACTTTACAGTCAGGTCTTGGATTATTTCAGGACACATGGTATAGGAGACCATTCTGCATGGCATGGACCTAGCTCCCACTCAGAGATGCTCAGGACCTGCACCCACCAATACTTTCTCCCATGGGGAATCAGGCCTGCACTGTACCTAGACCGCTATGAGACTTACTTTTGCTAAAACTCCCTCACCCTGAATTGAGGAAGAAAACATTTACTGTAAAATAACTTCCTAAAATCCATGCTAAACCTTCCAAGGACGAATGTAACCAGTTCAACCACTTTTTCCTTTTCATTTGCAAATATCCTCCTTCTGTGATGTGTTTAGCAGCATTGGCTCCTTTGTTGTCTGTAAAAGGTAACCATCTAAAATGAACCTGTGCATAGTAAATGAGGACCATCACATAATGTGCCCAGAAAAGCAATAAAAGCTTGTTAAGGCAAGGGCTGAGGCTTTTTCTCCTCTTGAAAGAGAATTCACCAGCTCTTTTTCTCCACATGACTCAGTAGTCCATGTGAATTTGTCTCATCTCAGCCACAATGCCACAGACCCCGTGAGCCAGCGTCTGCGACAACATGGGTTACATAAATTCTGCCCAGTGATGGTAGCTTATGGCCACATATTTTTAAGCAAGTTTCTTTTAAAATTATTATTATTATTATTATTTTAATTTTATCATGTCTTTTATTGTTATTCTACTATAGCTGTTCCAATTTTTTCCCCTTTGCCCTCCTCAGCCTATCCCACCACCTGCTCCCACAGTCAATTCCCACCACTGTTGTCCATGTCTGTGGGTCATTCATACATGTTCTTTGACTATTCCCTTCCCCTTCTTTGCGCCATTATCCCCCTCTCCCAATTCTTCTGGTCACTGTCAGTCTGTTTCATATATCCATGCCTGTGGTTCTATTTTGTTCATTAGCATATTTTGTTCATTACGTTCCTTTTACAAGTAAGATCGTATGGTGTTTGTTTTTCAATGACTGGCTTATTTCACCTAGCATGATGTTCTCCAATTCCATCCATGCTGTTGTAAAAGGTAGAAGTTCTTTCTTTTTTCTTTTTCCATCTTTCTTTCTTTCTTTCCTTTTTCTGTATAGTTCTTATTAATGTTCTTTCACTGCCAAGGCCAAGTGGATTGGTCTTGAATGGATTACCCTCTAATTTCTCTCAGCAAGGTTTTTCCCCCCAGGTCTATACTGAAGAGTATTTGACATCAAAGGTAATCACAGAGGGAATGTTGACACTAGCATTGCTTGCTTCTCAGATTTGATCTTTTTGTTGTAATTTCTATATCTCAAAGAATTCTCTTATTTCTTCACCAGCAAGATTCTCCATGAATTTAATTTTTTAACAGATACAGTATTAGATGACATATGTATTATTAACTAGAATTTCTCCTAGTAGTATGTGTCACCACTGCATTTGTAACTATGTGTATGATCAAGCAGGTTATCTCTTTGGCCAAGTGGAGTATAATGCAGCTGAGGAACTTGCCTAAGCTATTACAAGTGAAGGATGAGAAAACCGAAATTTTAAGGAGCCAGTTCCCCATTTATCATTGGTTGATGATTCTAGACATATTGACTTTGGCATTTTTGACATTCTCTGAACATAGACAAGAAGAGAGCCTGAAGGAAGAGAATCACTGGTATTTGCTTTCAAAGTGTAGAGGTGAGTACTGAGAAATTATGGAAGGGATCCTAACAATATCTGTTGCAAGACATCAGGAGGCACAAAGGTTAAGGCAAACCTAAATGTTGAAGCACTGGGGCTTTGAGTGTCTTGCCCTCAGTAAGAAGGATTAAAAAAATATTAAAACCAAACAGAATAGACTTTAAGAACACTAAAACTGAAAAGCTGGATGAACCACCAATTAGTATTATGTTTCTCAAACTCCTAGTGGAATATAGAAATATGCAGCAGACACTGAATTATGTTCACAGGAAGGATAGTGTAAAGGAGGGAAACAATGCTACAGTAACTGGAGGACAGTGGCAGATCTGGGGCCCTACCTCAAAGGGCCATCTTTTTTGTAGAACAGAGCTGATAGTAACTGTCTGCAGATGGTTGGACTCTCTTGTAACAGGAAACTATGACTTTCTTCTTTAAAGGTCAGAAACAACTCAGAAAATGTGTGTGTGACCACAAAAGGCATCAGCAGAGATGCTTTGCTCATCCCTAGGGCAAAACCAGATTGTAAGTTCAGGCTTCCTTGCCTCAGTTGCTCAGTCTCCATTTGCAGATTTCTTCTGCCTGAATCATTAACACCCAGCAATGAGCAGCAGTTAAGATTTTTACAGTGCTTTCCACTTATTTTCAACCTTTTTATTTGTTTAGAGGCCTGTGAGATAATTTATGACTCATGCCACAGGGTTTGTTTATAAAATACCAAACACAAGTATTGATTGGGAGAATCAAAGTCTTATGCTAATACAGAAGTTACTTTTTACCTAGCCTTAAACATAGTTAAATTTGCCCAATATCCTTGATGAGAAAAGCAGCTATCTGTAGGATCAAAGTAAAAAGCATACTGGTGTGTAAACAATACAAGTGACATGAGAAGCACAACTTGTATGTTGCTAATTTATGGAGACTGCCAAAACTTGGACCAAGTTGCAATCTGTTCAAGGCTATCAGTTTCCATGGTACTCAAGATTCTGAATGACAAAGGGATCTCTTTAGTGTTCTTGAGAAAATCAATATATTTGTCATCTTAACACAAATGGAAACACATTCTAGGAATTATCCTGTTATTTGCTTTTCTCATTTAACAAAAATTCTTGGAGCTTGCCCAGATCAGTACACAGAAGGCTTCCTCATCTTTGTGGCTATGTGGTTTGATATTTAGTGCATAAGCCATCAATTCCCTAATTATGAATATTTAAGAGGTTTCCAGTATTTATTTATTAGAAACTGTGTTGCAATCTTTAACTTTAAGCAGATACCATTTTACACTTGGGAAGATAAATATAGAATTAGAAGGGTATTGCTGAAATGAAAGATCTGTGTACTTGGGATTTTAACAGTTTTCACCAAATCTCTCTACACTGAAGTGTACCAATATCCCTTCCTACCAGCAATAGATGAGAGTTCTGATTTTTCCACATTGTGCATGCTTTCCAATTCAATGTTGTCAGACTTACTGATCTTTTCCAATTTAACAAATGGAAAGGGGTAATTATGATTTCATGCACATTTCTCTTATCATAAACAACACAGAGCATCTTTCCTGATGTCTAAGAGCTGTGGGCTTTGACTTCTTTTAATTAGACTGTGACTAAGGTGATTTTTTACTTTTTGGTCCAGAGCCTCGGTAGAATTGTTTCTGGAACAAATTAAGGTTGACCTATTAGGCAAAAAAAAAATTCAGGACAGAACTAATTTAAGAGTCAAGCTCATTTAGTTTGCACATACAAAAGCCACAGGGAGATAAAGATGCTGATAAGATGGTGTTGTAGATGCATATTTTATGACACAGAACCTATATTTAAAATATGGTATTAAAGGGAAAAAGTGAGTTAAAAAATAAAAGTGTTATCTCTGTCTTTTACAAATACAGTTTATGTCTGTAGAAAGATGATTAGAAAGATATACATATAAATTATCAATGATCACTTCTGTATGAAAATATTACATGATATTTTACTATAATTTGTGCTTCACTATACTTTTGAATTGTCAGTGACTGCCACCTTAACTTTTAAGAATAATATTATATTTTAAAAATATATTCTGTCTCATTGGCAAATGGCTGTTACAATACACCCAGTGATGAAGAAATAGGAGTCAGACCCAGAAAACCCAATTTTTAGTCCCTGTTCTGCCATTGATAAGCTTTGAGACATTGAGTTGATAGTTTAATTTTTCCAGGCCTCAGTTTTGTCATTTGTGAAATGGGGAATAAGAAAAACTTATTTTTTAAAATCTTTTTACTAAATTCCTATCTTATATATCGAGATGAACAGAGGGAACACTTTTAACTAATGCTAAGTATTTTAATAGATGTGTATTTGCATTTTGAATAGTTGCACCCCATAAAATCAAGGGGATTCTATGTGTGTCTATTGTTTCTGTTGTAAATGTACATAATCTGTGAACTGTATTGGTGTGCAATGCAAAACAATCATTCACACAGAGAAATTATCTATTAAAGGCTTATTGAAAGAGGTTACGTTGGTAACAAGAAATCAAACCCACCCACTTCATCTTAGGGATCAGAACACAGTTCTTTAAGTAATTATTATTTCTGTTCTTCTGGTACAAACTATGAAGAAGCTGCAGTGAGAATACTCAAATATTAGTAACAAGTACTTTTGCATTCAAAGGCACAGCACTTTAAATTTTTCTTTCATCATTTCATATGAGCAGGTTTATTCACAAAATTCAAGTGTGGGAAAGTCCTTATGGGCACAGACATCACCTTTACTTCATTAGTAAGCATGATCTACCCAAAGGAATCATGATAGCTACCATCTATTGACTATTTTATATACTGGTATAGTACTGAGTGCTTTATTTATGAATCATCTCTCTAGTTTTTTTTTTTTTTTTTTTTGCAGCAACACAAGGTATATCAGCTAGCACTTGGTGTATAACAAACAGTCCAAACTTGTTGGCCTAAAACAATAAGCATTTATTTATCTCATGATTCTGTATGTTGGCAATTCAGGATAGGCTCAATCAAAAGTAGTTTCTGGTCTCAAATGTGCTCACTTATGTATCTGCAATCAATAGGTAAATTGTCGAGAGTCCGGCTGGTTTAAGAGGGCCTCATCTGGAATAAATCTATTCTGTTCTATGTGATCTCTCATCATTCAGCAGACTAACTTGAGGTTTTTTGCATCACAGCTGCAAAGTTCTAAAAGTGATGAGTTTGTTCCCTAATGTGTAAGCAATTTTCAGTCTTCTGTCTGCAGTATGCTTGCTAATGTTCCATTGGCTAAAGCAAGTCACATGGCCAAGCCTAGAGTCAGTGTAGGAGGGGAAAACTTAAGGCACTGATAAAGGAGCTGTTGTTGGAAAAACAATCTACTGCACAAATTGTCTGACATAGATTACATTCCAGCCAGTTCTTGTGAGAACACAGCCAGCAACTCCATGCTGCAGAAACCAGGCACTTGCTGCCTGAGTTCTCACAGAGGCAAAGGGAGGAAGCTCTGTTTCTCACATTCTTCTCCATTTCCTGTAAAGATCAAAAGGAAGCATGCAGCAACACTGTACATTAAAAGGCATAAAGATGAGTGATTATGAGCTTTTGGTTTTCTATTGTCTTTAAGATTGAGCATGTAAGATATTGGGTATTTAAAATATTGGTGACTTGGAGGGGCTGAAGATGGTGGCAAGGTAAGAGGAAGTGGATTCTACTTTCCCTTACACACAGGAGAAAAACCTAGCTGATCTACAGAGGAACAGAGCAAACAGCCAACAGTACTCTGGCATATATGAAGACAGGAGATCAAAAATTAAAGCAGATATTGAAAAACCAGGTAGTAAGGAGAGTACTTTAGGGCAATAAGGTTCCTAGTGTTGAGGGCAAAGGGGAACTAGCCAGAACATAGCTGTAAGGAAGCAAAAGGTGTTGTACTAACTAACGCAAAGAGGCTCCGGGACACGCCCGAAGAGCAGGGTGTGTTCCAGGATGTGGTTTAAGAGCAAAGGTTAGTCAGGCAGATAGCCATCTGGACAGTCACTAGGGAGGGAAATTTTGCCCCTGTGCATGAGCTCAACTGACCAATCAGGTAAAGGAGCACGAGCCATTGCACGAGTTAACTCACCAATAATCAGTAACCCTATTGTGCCCCTGAGCCAACCGCTAACCGCCACATCTGCTTCTGTATCCAGCTTGCTTGCGCGCTTCCATAAAACCCTAAGCCTGTAAGCGTTTGGCGCGACTCTCATTTGCAGCCCTTGCGGGCACCGTGTCTCTGGACACTTTGGAGAGTTCGCCCCTGCGCAGGTTAATCTTGGCCAATAAAGTAACATCTTTGGAACCCCGAAAGTCTCCGACATTTGTTCTCGCAGTTGGTGAATGCAACACCTAGGACCAGGGCAGCTGCAGCCCCAGGCCTGGCACTTGCTGGGTCTGCCACAGGGTTCTTGGGAGCCAGGTCAACTGCCCCCTCCCTAGCCAAACAAGGTTTGAGTAGCACCGGGAGAGACCTGGTTGCTTGAAGTCACAGAGAGGGGAATAAGGACTAAGTGGCAAACACTGAGGCTGTGAGCACCTGCAGAGTCTGTGGACATGGACTGGGGAGAGTTGAGAGTTGGGTGTGACTGGCCCTGGAACAGACAGTCCCCAGTCTGATTGGAGAAGTGGGCTGTGCGAGAGGCCAGGCCTCTGTGTAGAGTGGAAGACTTGAGTAGGAGGAATTTGTCAAAAAGAAAAAGTGAAAAAAGAGACCCTGGGGAGTTCTGCAGCAGCCACTCCGGCCTCCCTGCCACCCAGCTGGTCAGTGATCCTGCTCCCTAGGTGGCACTCCGGAGGTGGTGGGGAGGGCCCTGTGCAACCCCATACCCCTGGGAAGAGTGGGCACCCAAACCTGAGAGACCTGAGCCATCCTGGCAGAACATGAACGCTTGCAGTGGGGGGAGAGTGCGCTCTGCAGAAGGCCTGGATCCCACACTCAAAGCCCGGGGGAGAGGCACTTGACTAGTTGACTAGTGCATGCTGGAATCTGCTGAACTTGGGAGACCAAAGGCTGTTGGGGAGTTGGGCTGGAGGTTGACTGAGTGTGAATCAGGTAGAAAGAAAAGTGAAAGCAATCAACTCTCAGCCTGCAGCAGCCAACAAGACCAGCAAAACTGGTATGGCCTGTTTGAAACCACCAAGAGGCTTTTTTTTAAAGTAATTCTTTTAAATTTTTATTATTTTTTAATCTTTCAACTTCTTTTCCTCTCTTTCCTTCTTTATGTTTCATTCCTTTTTTTCTTTCGTTTCAATTTTACCTTTTGGTGTTTCCTTCTTCTTCTTCTTTTTTTACATTCCCACAAGTGAGACAAAAAATTTGGCAAAACAGCAGGATACAAAGTCAATATCCAGAAATCAAAGACATTTTTGTATACCAACAATGAAACAACAGAAGCAGAATTCAAGAAAAAATCCCATTCCATATAGCAACAAGAAAAATAAAATACCTAGGAATAAACCTAACCAAGGAGGTAAAAGATCTGTACTCAGAAAAACTATACAACACTGAAGAAAGAAATCAAGGAAGACACAAACAAATAGAAACATATACTGTGTTCATGGGTTGAAAGAATTAACATCATCAAAATGTCCATACTACCTGAAGCAACTTACAGATTCAATCCAACACCAACTTACACCATACACAAAGATAAATTCAAGATGGATAAAAGATTTAAATATAAGTTGTGACACCATTAAAGTCCTAGAGGAGAACATAGGCAGGAAAATCTCAGATATTTCACGTAGCAACATTTTCATTGATATGTCCCCTAAAGCAAAGGACATAAAAGAAAGAATAAACAAATGGGATCTCATCAAAATAAAAAGCTTCTGCACAGCTAAAGAAAACAGTATTGAAATAGAAAGAGAACCAACTGTATGGAAAAACATATTTGCCAATGATACCTCAGACAAAGGTTTAATCTCCAAAACCCTTGGAACTCACACGACTCTACTCGAAGAAGACAAGCAACTCAATTAAAAAATGGATAAAAGACTGGAACAGACACTTCTCCAAGGAGGACATACATAGGATCCAGAGACACATGAAGAGATGCTCAGTATTGCTAGATATCAGAGAGATGCAAATTAAAACCACAGTGAGATACTACTTCACACCATTGAGAATGGCCATCATACACAAAGCAACAAACAAGGGTTGGAGGGATATGGAGAAAAGGGAAGGCTAGTGCACTGTTGGTGGGATTGTAGACTGGTACAACCACTATGGAAAACAATATGAAATTCCCTTAGAGAACTAAAAATGAAACTGCCTTTCGATCCAGCAATTCCACTGTTAGGATTATATCCCAAGAACCCTGAAACACCAGTCCAAAAGAAGCTATGCACCCCAATGTTCATAGCAGCACAATTTACAATAGCCAAGTGCTGGAAGCAACCTAGATGCCCATCAGTAAATGAATGGATCAAAAAAACATGATACATTTACACAGTGGAATTCTATGCAGCAGAAAGAAAAAAGGAGCTTCTACCCTTTGCAACATCATGGATGGAACTGAAAAGCGTTATGCTATGTGAAATAAGTTAGGAGGTAAAAGACAAATACCATATGATCTCACCTTTAACAGGAACCTAATCAAGAAAACAAACGAACAAGGAAAATATAACCAAGAACACTGAAATAGAGAACAGGCTGACAGTGACCAGAGGGGAGAGGAGAGGGAATTTCAGGGGAAAGGGGGATGGGTTTTCAGGAACAAGTATAAAGAAAGGACACATGGAGGAAAACAAATGGGGGCGGTTGAAATGTGAGGGAGATGGGAGGCCTGAGGGGTTGGTCTGGGATGGGAGTAAAAGTCAGAAAACTGTACTTGAACAGTTAAAATAAAAAATTGTTTAATAAAAGGTGTTTGATAAAGAGTAAACTAACAAAGACCATAGGACTAATCCTGTAGTGGTAGGGAGCAGAAAGAAGAGTGAAACACTCACCAGAGTAATCTTATCCAAGGACTACTGATTTCTGTAGGTGACTGTTTAGACCAGCTGGTCTAGTGGAAACATTAAGAACACTTTCATTTATCTTCAGAAGATTCCTAGTTTGATAGATTACTCAGAACCCTCTAGCTCCTTAGCAACTTGGATAGCTTCTATCTAAGAGAGAAATATCTATCTATATGTAGATGTTTCTTCCTTGGCCTCTACTTGTCAACCCCAGTGATCAAGAAAACTACTAGCTTAACAATTAAGGGAACATCTCTAGGAACCTCAGAGCTCTAATATGCAGTAGGATAAAATAACTCCCTTCCACAATTTCATAGACAAGAAAGCTGTAAATTTAGAACCAAAGTTTCTGAGTCCAGGGGTCTTCTCTTGCCAGCATTTCGCTAAGGGAAATTCCAGCCCAGAGCGCTCACTTAAGTGTGATCTCTGCCTCCCCTTCATACAGTAATAAGGATTGACTTTAAAATTATTGTAGAAATGTACAGGACCTCTCCTTTCTCCTTTCTTTCTTTTAAATCAGGAGCACACAGTGTTCACCATATAGCCTCCCACTCACATCACAGAATTGACAAGGGAAAACAGTGTTCCAGAACACAACAGCAGAAGTGACTTAAGCAGGGGTGAAGTCTGGGACAAGATTGTACTGGGAATCTTCCTGCTCTCCCTTCAGGTTCTTTGCCCAGAAGCTCCCAAAGCTCAAGGCAAAGCTATCAAGATTTGTCTCGGAGTGCTCAAGCCACAGGTTCCCATTTGCACCAGGGGAAACCCTGGTGAATCAATCAGGAGAGTGTTACCAATGAAATATTTGCAGGCACTTGCTGAATAGCCCTATGAACAATTCAGGGATCCCCTCTCAGGACCTGGGGAAAACAAAGCCAAGAGAAGCAGCCTGTTTTCAGGACACTGAGTAGGTGTCAAAAGTAACATCATTTCATCCAACTGAAAGATATCTCATTTTAAATTAAAACACAATTTTATATCATCAGTAATCCTACCATAGTAATAGAGGAGCCCCCTTACCCCAATAAGGCTTATTTTATTCACCCCATTACAGAGTATTTCAGAAATGAGGATTATTTTAGTGACTATGAACAACAGAAATCAATAAATGCAGCAGTCTCCTGCTTAGATCTGAGTTTGGAGGAGGTCTGGAACATGCTCATCCAGTCTGCCTATTCCTCAAGAATTCTGCCAACATTCTCACAGATGACAGCTTCCAGCTTGTTCCCCTGAGAACTGGCATACTTGATGCATAAGAGCTGGAGACTTCAGCTGGGATCCTCTTTCAGTTCACTCATTTTATTAATGGAGAAAGATCCAGGGATGTACCAAAGTTGTATTATTTGCAATTTTATCATTTTATTGCTTCTACCAGATAATGACTGAGATCAGAGATAAATATCAGCTCAATTGAGTCAGCAAGTAATTACTGAGCACTTACAACATATTCCCTGCTCACATCAGAGATGAGGTAAGGTCCTAGGGAGACTGCTTTTCTGTGCTTCTTCCACAGCACCATCTCAGTCACAGTGACGTGACCTCCATAATCCTTTCTTCCTGACTGTTCAACCCAACAAATGACTGTTCTGCCCAACTTACCCTCTAACCTGTACCATCAAACCTTGACAGCCTCTGTCTGGTCTTCCTGCATCCATTATTGTTCCATCAAGTCATTGTCTACACTGCTGCCCAAGTGATCTCCTTGAAAACTTCATGGGATGTGTCCCTCCTCTGGCTAAAGAATCTTACTAGCTATTTCAATTCAAACTCCTGCCTGACTATGGATTTCTCCTTGAGTGGATTTTACTTACTTTTCCATTCCTACCTTTTATTTTTATTTATTTATTTATTTATTTTAAAAGATTTTATTTATTTATTTATATTTAGAGGGGAAGGAGAGAGGGAGAGAAACATCAATGTATGGTTGCCTTTTGTGCATCCCCTGCTGGTAGTTAGCCTGCAAGGAACTGGCCTGCAACCCAGGCATGTGCCCTGACTGGGAATCGAACCGCGATCCTCTGGTTCACAGGCCCGTGCTCAATCCACTGAGCTACACCAGCCAGGGCTCCATTCCTACCTTTTAGAGTTGAGCCATAATGGACCAACTGAGTGTCCTGACATGTGACTCCATTTCTTGTTTCCATGCCAATGTGTTGCTAGTGCTTTGGCTGGGAATCTCTCTCCCTTCCTCTATCTGGTGGGCATTTACTTAACTTCACAAAGGGTATCTCATCTACTGTGAAGGGCAGGGAAGGCAAAGAGGCTAACCAAACCTGAGATGGGAAGCAAATATGAAAAGAAAGTTGAGACATACTGGAAAAAATGTGCAGTGGTGTTGCCTGATTTTAGGTCACTTACAGAGTGGGGTTGAGAAAGCTGTCAGAACACCAAGAGGATTTTGACTATTGAAGTGCTTGTTTAAATATGCATGGGTTCTCTCGCATCCTCCTCCTTTCTAACAGTATGTCAACATTCATCACAATTACTCCAGGCTTTAAAGAAGTGATAACTGTGCATGTGTCTGTGTTTATATATGTGTACTTGCAGACAAAATCCCATAGTTTGATGACCTATTTTCATCAACTAGAGGAAAATCTCTTGAAATGTCCTGGCTTCAAAGAACACTGTATAACTATTTTCTAAAGAGCTTTACATGACTGATTGTTATCGGAATCTTTAAACAACTGTGTTTTCCAGTTTCCTGGGTAGTGTCTTGCAAAGAGAAGAGCAAAAATGTAATTAAAATAGGTTCCTACTCAAGAGTTTTTTAAAAAGGAATATTCCACTCATTGAGGTGAGGTTCTTGCCCCCAATTCTCTTCAAGAAATGCTCAGTGACACAGGGGTTCAGTCATTTTAAGAAATGTGAAACTTCCACATTATGAGTAGATATGAGTAATTTTGGTAATTATCTTTAAGTCAATGGGGGTTTGGGAAGGGAAAGATATACCCTCCAGAAACCTGCAATTATAAAATAAATCATCATATGTATAAATTAAATGCTTACTGAATCTTATTAATAGTTCCAGAGCTGGCTTCTTCCCTAGTGCTCTTATTTCATGAAAAAAAATTCAGTGTAGCATGTGACAGGCAGGTTGCCCCAAATTCTTATTCTGAGAAATGTTGAAGGTAGAGATTTTTCTCTTGGGACACTGTAGCAAGGATGACTCTCTTTTTTCCCCACAGAAGGCTAGGACTAGAGGTACATGCTGACTCTAGAGCTCATACCTACTTAACTCTGAGGCTTTCTTCTTAGTGATACTGACAGAAAGAATACTTTAAATTGACCATTTGATGATATTTAAGCATTGTGAAACTTCAGATCATCACTTAAAACTGAGTAGAACCTGGCTTTAAGAAGGAAGAGAGAACAGTTATCAAAGCCAAAAAGGTATGATAAGAACTGCTGCTACCTTTGGCCAGGTTTCCTAAGAAACAGACTCTGAGATAAAAATTCGAGTGCAAGTATTTTAGTAAGCAACTGATCCCAGGAGAACCCAGGATGGGAGTGAAGGAGATCTGAATTTGAAGCAGGGGTTTCATATTCAGGCACCATCAGTCATTGGCTCAGGGATACCCTAGGGGAGACAAATTCTAAGAAACTCATTGCTCTCCATGCATACTGACTCTGCTCCACTTGGGCACTGTGTTTCCAGTAGCCCTAGGACATCCTCTGAAAATAGGTACAGTGTAGACCACTAGAAACCAAGGCAGGAGCTTCCAGAACTGGTAACAGAAGGTTCAAGGAAAACATTATACTTGCCATCTATAATGGCAAATTTTATGTGTCAACTTGATTGGGCCATGGGGTGTCCAGATATTTGGTCAAACATTCTGGGTGTTTCTGTGAAAGTGTCTTTGGTAAGATTAACATTAAAAATTTGTATATAGTATAATTTTAACCACAAATTATAATAAAACTGAGAAATTATTGAAAATTAAAAATATTCAATGAGGTGGCTAGTTTTACAAACATATAATTAAAATAACTATATTTGAAAATAACTAGGAAATATAATAAAAATCAATTTATAATAACAAAATTGTGTAGAACTTATATGAAGAAAATTAGAAAACTTTATTCAGGAATATTGTAAGAAATAAAAAGACATGTTTGGGGATGGGAAATAACATTTGTAAGGTTAAAAAAAAATTCCAAATAGTATAGACAATTACCATACCAACGTAAGTGTTGAATACCAACCAAAGAAGTGTTTGGTTGGTATTCAACCTTATGAATCAAAATGCCAATGTAAAAACCTGAGAAACCTGAAAAGGGCAAGAGAGATCAAGAACCCTTAAAATTACGCACCACAGGGCCCTGTGAAGATACTACTTGACTCTGGGAAGACAAGTCAGAAAAGTCAGGATATCAGGATGCCAAAGAGAGCAAATATCCACAACAATGAAGACAGTGGAATCCTGGCTCTTAGAGGGGCAATGTGAGCTGGTCAATGGAGACATACGTTCTAAAAATAAAACATTTTGCATGTGAGGTAATGACCACTCATTGCCAAAATTCTGAAAACTGTTCTGAGGGGAATTAAGCAAATGGTAAAGTTATTGCGCAGCCATGTATCCAAGCCAACGTCTTCTTCTTTTCCAGGCCCTTGGAGTTTCCTTTCTAGCAAGTTTTCTTAGCTCAGCAGAGGAAAAACACTCTGAAGAGCTTTCCCAGGAGCAGGGCTGGGTGGTGGGGCCTGAGGAATCTAAACTTCTCTCACATCAAGAAAAAGGCGTGAGAGAGTTGTTTGAGCAATTACTAGCTGATCAAGAAACAGTAAAAAAGTAGACATTTTAAAATTGTTACAAAAAACATTTTTGTAAAACAGTCAATTTTCACCATAAATTGCAAACATTACTAAAACTGATTGCTAGTTTAAATCAAATACAAATGGCAGAATAAACCTTTGTTATTCAATTGCTGTATTTTCTCACATTCCAAAGTAAACAATCACTTTCAACCATCAAACTTTAAGTGGGTGTTCTTAGAGGCTTATATGAATTGTTAATAGAAACCCTTGCCTTAATAAATGAGTAGTTCGGTTCTTTTAGGAGGAACACTAGTCTACAAAAGGGCCTTTGTGTTATTTCTCTTTTCTCAAGTGTGAATTCATATGCAGGGAAAAATAGGTATACTTTCAATACACAAGAGTGACTTTGTTTGCCTTGCAGGTTAGTAGCCTTCAGATTCATGTTCAAAACCTAAGGAAAGGGATCTGTGACCTGTATATTGTTGTGTAAATTCACAAAAGAAAGCTTCTTAGTCCCCAAAACCTGGAACCTGAGGTATAGTCCTTGAGGATGTTTACATACCTGTGAATTTTTTGAAAAGTTGAGGTTTCAGCCAAATGGATATTTATTCCAATTTTGGCTATTATGAGGTTTTCACATATCTGTATCTTTTTAGACAGCCTAGGAATTCAGAATTCCTTATGAAACACTTCAGTTTGAAGAATGTTTCAAATGTTTCCCGATCTCACTTCTGCTTTTGGGTATTAAATGCTGAATGGGTTTTCTCATGCCAGGTATGGTTTGACAGCTGATCAAATCTCCCACATTTTTTTTGCAACCATATGGCCTCTAAACCATGTGATTCTTCAGATGAAGCACAAATTATTTGTTCTCTGGAAGGTTTTTCTCACCTTCTGGACACTTAAATATCTTCTTCCTTATATGGATTCCTTCACAGTGACTCTGATTAGGATTTTGATGAAACTTATTTCCACACTCAGAACGCAAATAAAGTTTCTCTCGTGTATGAATTTGCTTATGTTTATTAAGATTTTTTTATGATAGAAGCTTTTCCTACAGTTACTGTAATCATAGGGGTTTTCTCCAGTGGTAAGTATTCTGGTGGGAAACAAGGGAAGAACTTTTGGTAAGCTGTTTCCCACACTGTGGATGAGTGTACCATCTTCTTGTTTTCTGATTTCAGATAAGGGCAATAACATCTGTATCCACAAATTTTGAGAGTTCCTCCAGTGGAATATCATTTTCAATGGTAACTAAAATATTTCTAATTTTCTTTTTCTTTGGAATAAATGTATTTGTTCTTTTTTCACTTTCACAATCCGGAGGTTGCTTGGAGACTGTAGAACCATCCATTTCATCAAAATCTGAAAAATTTTCTCTAACATCTTCATTCTCAGGATTACTGTCTTTGACCAATAACATCATCTCCCCAACATTGGCTTCTTCCTTTTCCAAAGTGAGCTGTTGAGTGGGATTCAGGCTCACACATTCTTCTTGAGAGTGGAATACATTCAAATCGTCAAAGACCTCCAGCTCTTCAGGTTCAGCTTTCAAACAGCGAGATACTGTCTTCTGTCCTTGCTGGATTACTTCTCTGGTCACAAGCTTCTCTAAGGAACAAGGTTGCACTTGGTTCTGAAAGTTTGAGCTTTCCATAATAACCCAATCATCCTCCATAATAACCCAAGCCTCCTCAGCTTTCTGATAGGGCTGAGCTACCATGGCTTGGGGAAGAAGGTAAGGAAGTGCTACATAACTAGTTGGTGGATGGTTTGGCACCCAGTAGTAATATCTTGAAGCAGGCGCTGTCCTAACGTGGAGTCTGGAGAAGTGCTTTGGCTTTGGAACCATAAAAAACGCATTTGCAGCCATCGTGCCTTGAAATCAGTCACACATTACACTTGTTTCTGCCATTCTGAAAGAAAGTCATCTCTTACTGAAGGAAATCTGTCAGAAAGCTTTCAAAGACTCCACCACTCCTGGGCTCTCTCTGAAGGTGGTCCAGAGACCCAGGCTCTGGCATAGGCTTGGGAAACTAGGCACCAGAAGACGAATCCTCCCCTTCCCTTTTGTAGAGTTCTCACAAGCCACCTGAGACCAGAGGCGGGCTCCTGGGTTCGTTGGGAGTCTGGGGCGTTTCAGCCACTGTGACGTCACGCCTGGGGCCTGGGTTTGGGGGAGGTAGCGTGGTGTCCTGCAGGGAGCAGGCAGTCTGAGGTCCAGAAGATCAGGCTCCCAGCCCCAGGAGCTCTCAGGTGGAGGGAGGCGAGGCTGGAGGCCGCTGCTGTCTCTGTGGCTCTACTTGAAGACGAAAAGCAGAAGGCTGGCTGCAGTCCTCCGTGATGGGCTGTAACTATACCATGGCCTCTTCTGGGTCTCCAGCTTGCTGACTAACCCTAAAGATCTTGTGATTTGCCTGTGTTCATAATCACATAAACTAGTTCCTTATAATAAATATCCCTCACCTCCCTCCCTTCCAGCCACCCTTTCTCTCTAATTTTCAATCTGAGCACACCAAATATATGTAATTGCCATTTACTGAGATGAGAAAGACCAGGAAGAACATTTTCGAGGTAGCAGGAGATCAGGAGGCTAGTTTGAACATTAAGTTTGAGGTGTCTATTATTCATCCAAGTGTATAGCTCAAGTGAGCAGTATTATTTAGAGTGCAGAGTGAGGTCCAGTCTGGCAATAAAATGATACAATCTATAGTATAAAAATGGTATTAAAGCTAGGCAGCTAAGTGAAGTCATTAAGTGAGTAGGGTAGATAGAAAAGTTGTACCCATGATTGTACAGAAAATAATTCAAATGGAGCAAGAGAACAGGAGCCAGAGAAAGCTGTAGGGAATGTCAGCCCTTTAAGAAATGGGTGGGGGAGTCAGTCACATGAATGCCTGAAGTTATCCAAGATCCCGCATATATAAGACTGAACCTGAGCAGGTGTGAATATTTCAATGTGACAAAAGTAGAGTCCAAGGACTGTAGAAACTATGGAAATGATAAAGAAATAAAATTATTCATGTAGTTGAATGGCAATATTAGGCTGCTATGATAATGGTTATTTCTTGTCTGGTTATCTATTGTTATTTACCAAATCACTTCAAAACTTAGTGGCTAAAAAAACAGCATTTATTTATTTTTTAATGAATCTGCAATTTGACTATGGCTAGATTCAAGGGGAGGGGAAATGGACTCCCACTTCTTAATGGGGGTGTGTAGCAAAGTAGTGGAACTGGAGTCTTGCTGTGGTCGTTTACGGAAAACACAACCTGCCATATATCCTGGGGAGACTGCCATAGCCTGTGGTCTGGCTATCAGACTTGCACACTGGGAAATCCATCACTTTGTGGCTTCTTATATCAAGATATTGATGAATTATACAACAATGAGAAAAAACTGTCATTGTTGTAAAACTACTCATATTCTTTATGCCTTCTATATACTTGTAAGCATGGAATCAGAGCAAAAGAATGAGGGATTTGGGTGACTGATAGCAAGTTAAAATAGAGTTTGAATGGCAGCAAGTTAAAATAGAGTTGATTGCCTTGGCAGGGTGGCTCAGCTGGTTGGAGCATCATCTGTATATTAAAAGGTTGTGAGTTAGATTCCTAGTCAGGACACATACCTAAGTTGTGGGTTCAATCACTGGTTGGGGCACATACAGGAGGCAACTGATCAATGTTTCTCTCTCACATCAATGTTTCTCTCTCTCTCTTTCTCTGTGTGTGTGTGTGTCTGTATCTCTTCTCTCTAAGCATATTCTTGGGTGAGGATAAAAATAAATAAATAAAAATAATATTGGTCTTATCAAAGGGATAATTATGATATCCACTGACTGAGACTTCTGGGGTCTCTCTCAGTGCTTTTCTTTGTCATTCTTTGTGTAGCTTTCTTAGTTGATCTGCTTCTACCTTGATTGAAATATTTTTGCGGTGCGGGGTATGCTGGTTCACTTAATCTCATCAGTGTATGTTTGCTGAGGGGAGTCATTCTATTCCTGTAAGTGTAATTCCCCCCTCTTTGGGGGGGGATTGGTTTTACGACATTTCTTTGAGAAAACAATCTTAATTCTTTTATTTCTTACTTCTTGTGGGAGGGAGGAGTACGATTACTGACAAGAGGGTCCACAGTATTCCAGGTGAGAGATGGTTTAGACTAAGGTGATGTTAAGATAGTGAGAAAATGGTTGGGTTGAAATATAACTTGGTGTAGGGTTGTTAGGATGTGCTGATTGGTTGAATGTGGAAGAGGCAGTTCACTGAGAGGACTAAATGGATTCAGAATGCTATAGTACATTCTCACTGCTTTGTGCATACCCTTTCTTCAGCTTGGTGTGTTGCCAACTTGTGTGTGTTGCTTGTTAATGGCTCTTAACTGCCTCATTTTCCAGAGACTTTACCTAGTCAATGGATCTCATTGATATAGAAATGTTGGGTAGGAGGCAGAAGCTTGTCACTGACACTGGGGCAACAAAGCCCAGACCCTGACCTCACAGAATCAGTTCTCATGACATCCATTCTCCACAGCTTTCTGTGGCATCAGGCTGAGGCTAAACTCCCACAGAAACTAAATCTCTACCAAGCTCTTTCTCTTGCCCTGTACAGCTTCCTTCACACCCTCACAGGTTTTTCCTGAGGGTTCTATCACAATCCATTATTTGTACAATAATCTTTATTTTAGGCTCTGCTTCTTAGAAACCCAACCTAAGACAGATGACTCTAAGGTTTTTGAATTGAGTAACTAGGTCAATAATGATAAAATTTACTAAAATGAGGAACACTAAGTTTGAGAGAAACAAATAAAAATTTCAGTTTGTATTTGTTAAGTTTAAGATGCCTATTAGACATTTATTGGAGATACCAAAGATTCAGTTGGATATCATTCTGGAGTTCAAAAGAGAGGTCTGAGCTATCAACCAAATAGAAGGATTAAGTAAAAATATATAATTCAGTCTGGAGGATCAGGGGTCACTTCTATGAAGAAGTGATATCAATTCATGAAGTGTAAGCAGGAATTAATAAAGCAGTGAAGCAGAAGAATAAGCCTTCCAGGCAGTGGAAAACAATAGGTGTGATGTCTCTGAGTCATTTCTTATTGATATCTGAAGCAAGGAACTTTTAAGTCATTGACACCAGATGCATTGCTTAACCTTTGTCACAATGGGTAAAATGTCTTTGAAGCTGATGAACTTGGAGGTGTTTTTCAGGTAGACTCTATTTTCACCAGTAGGCAAAACTCATTAGATCATCTTATCCAAATAGAAAAACAAAAGACACGTGTGTCAAAGAGTCTGCTCTTTTTTGTGCGAATATGTGGAGGCAAAGAGGATTCAGAGTCAGGGCCAGATAAGAGACCCAGAGAGAAATAAATGATGATTTTTATTATAAACTTACTTTAAAAAGAAATTCTACAGTGAGAGAATTAAAAGGAAGTGAAAGTGAGTGAGAAAAACAAATACAGCAATCAGGTAAACACCCAGAACTGGGAGACTGCTGATGCAGAAAACAAATGTTGACTGAGTTGGAGACAGAATTGAGTACAGAGAGCAAACACTTACAAGATAAAATATGGAGAGAACCAAACCCATAAGGAGGAATATCCCAAATGCAACAAACAGCCAGCCAGCCCTGAATTGGAGTCTGAGGATGGATACAGCCAGGAGCCAGAGAGCATGATGACAGAGAGGCTGTCTGACTCTGACCCCAAATGAGGGGCGGTTAGCATAGTCACAGGCTTACTACAGAGCCCAGGAGCTCTTCTTGCATGCAGAGAAAAGGGGGCTTGTTACATAAGCAGAAAGATTATACCTGGCCCTTCTCAAGGGAGAAGCTGGCTCCCCACACAAAGACAAAAACCTCCAGGGAGGAAAAAATCCTTACATAGAACAGGACTGTGGCCTTTCCAAATAGGACTGATGAAGAGGTTATAATCAAGTGTTCTTGCTGCACACACAAATGTTAAGATCCTGGTTTATTTTTATGTTCAGTGTAATGGCAATTAAACCCCAAAGGAAAAACAACATGTGACTCAAAGAACAGCTTAACTGAACAGAACACACCAAAATGAAAATTGACTCAAGCTTTTCTCAATTTCCTCCCTTGGCCAACAAAATAAAACCAGAGAATCAGAAGTCCATGCAGTGCTCTGATCTGCTAGTGTGCTGACATAAAAGAAAGATAGCAGCAAGGAGAAATGATGGATGGCTTGTGTTTGTTCTAGTTGTGTGATCTTGGCCAGATCATTGAAGTTCAACAGAATGTTAGCTTTTTTTTTTTTGAGCAATGAGTAAGGAATATTTTATCCCTACAATCTATTCTAGATTGAAAATGGCTGGATTCCAGAAATCATTTCACTTGGGTAATGGCACATGCCTCGGAGTCCAACCAGGGAAATCTAGAGGTTGGTAATAGATGAAAGATAAAGAAAGGATGTGAGCAGAGGATGTACATAGCAAGTTAATGTGGGCTGTATTCAAAGCCCAGACTCCATGGAGTATATTTTCCAACATCTACTCCTCACAGACTACCTTACTTTTCTTTTTGATTTCTATTTTTGCTGAGACATGAGAGACTTCAAAAAATTACTCTACTCATGAAAACTTGTTTATCAGTGCCCCAAAATCAATGCATAGAATAAAAATAAGACAACAATGTCAATACATTTTTTTTCTTGAAATCTTGGGGAGTTGAGTTAATAAGATGTATGAACACAAAAGATTCCCAGGATATCCTTTCATGTGCCTACACAGAATAACTCTAAAGTGCCTTTCTCACAAGTAGGTCTGAAGTAAAAGAATATTTTTTGAAATTCAGTAGGCTATTTTTCACCACCACTTTATTCCATGATATCATTTTTGTTTCTGATATTCAATGCAAAGTCAATTAAAGCACAATAAACTTGAAGAAAACTAGTTAAAGAATGGGGACAACTTTCCATATGTACAAGCATATTTCTTTTCCTTTTACAATTCAGCCTTAAAAATAATCAGGAAGCCCTTCAGATGTCATTTGATTTGTAGGATTCCTGTGGGTTTTCTCAAGCGAAACTGTAATCAGGCTTTGATAAATAACAAAACTTCCTCTTTAAAGAATGTTCTGTCTGAACACTTTGGGGGTTAAGTTACAAACACACCTATGAATTTTAATAAAAATTATGATTACTAAATTTCTAAAATAGTCTCTTAATTTCTCCTTTAGTGAACAGAAAAAAAATATTAGTACAGATTTTTATTAAGTTCAGTATACTGATTGACATTGCAGATTCAAATATTCATACTGTATTTATTTATTTTTATAATATTATTTTTGTATTGTTCTTCTAGTACAGTTGTCCCAGTTTTCCTCCATTGTTCTCCCCTGCCGGTCCCCCTCCCTGTTCCCACAATCAATCCCCAACCTGTTTTTGATGTCCATGGGTCATTTATACTTGATATTTTTTAAAAGATTTTATTTATTTATTTTTAGACAGAGGGGAAGAGAGGGAGAGAAACATCAATGTGTGGTTGCCTATTGCATACCCCCAACTGGGGACCTGGCCCACAACCCAGGCATGTGCCCTGACTGCGAATTGAACCGGCAACCCTTTGGTTCACAAGCTGGGGCTCAAGCCACATCAGCCAGGGCTTATACTTAATCTTTAACTAGGCTCTTCATTTTCTTCTCTCCCTTATACTTCTGCCCCCTCTCCTCTGGTCCCTGAAAGTTTGTTTCTTATGTCCATGCCTCTGGCTCTATTTTGCTCATTTATTTGTTTTGTTTATTAGGATTCACTTAAAGGTCAGATCATATGGTATTTGTCTTTCACTGCCTGGCTTATATCACTTAGTAAAATACTCTCCAGTTCCATCCACGCTGTCGCAAAGGGTAAGAGTTCCTTTTTTTTCTTTCTGGTGCATCCCTTTGTATAAATGTACCACAGTTTTTTGATCCACTAATTTACTAATGGGCACTTAGGCTCTTTCCAGCACTTGGCTATTATAAATAACACTGCTATGAACGTAAGGGTACATAGATTCTTTTGAATTGGTGTTTCAGGATTCTTAGGTATAATCCCAGCAATGAAATCACTGGATCAAAAGACAGCACCATTTTTAGTTTTCTGGGGGAAATTCTACACTGTTTTCCACAGTGGCTGAACAGTCTACTTTCCCACCAACAGTGAACTAGAGTTCCCTTTTCCCGCATCCTCACCAGCACTTGCTGTTTGTTGATTTGTTAATGATGGCCATTCTGACATGTATGGGGCATGAGGTGGTATCTCACTGTGGTTTTAATTTGCAGGTCTCTGATGGCTAGTGATTTTGAGCATCTTTTCACATGCCTCTGGGTCCTCCGCATGTCCTCCTTGGAGAAGTGTCTGTCCAGGTCCTTTGCCCATTTTTTAACTGGGTTGTTTGTTCTCCTGGCATTGAGTTGTATAAGTTCTTTATGCATTGTGGAGATCAAACTGTCTGAGGTATCATTGGCAAATATGTTTTCCCACACAGTCAGTTCTCTTTTCACTTTAGTGATGTGTTCTTTAGCCATGGAGAATATTTTTAATTTGATACAGTCCAATTTGTGTATTATTTCCTTTATTTCCCTTGGCCTAAAGGATGTATCAGCAAAAATATTGTTGTGTGGGATATCTGAAATTGTCCTGTTTGTATTTTCCTCTAGCTCTGTTATGGTGTTGTGGCTTATGTTTATTTAAATATTTTCTCCATTTTGAGTTTATTCTGGTGTATGGTATAAGTTAGTGGTCTAGTTTCATTGTTTTGTACATACCATTCCATACTGCATTTAAAGTATTGTTTTTAAAAAGCTTGTAGCACATGTTTGGCTTAACACAACCTCTCTCAGAAAATACAACCCAGACTTTGCCTGAGAATGACCATCCCTGCAGAACCTAAAACCTCTGATGTTATAGAGCCTAGAAGTTGTTATTCTTATTCTTACAAGAAACATTGGGACAAACTGAAATCAATGAATTTTATTAGATACATAAAAGCACTGAATTGGCGGGAAAAAAATTGGCCACCTAAAATCTGCAGAGTCACAACTGGGATTGGCTTACCTGGAGCAGATGCCAAGAACATAAACTGGTTAAATAATAATTTTGGTGAATTTCTAGAGGCTGAGTGTGGACTAGCATGAGAGAGAGAAAGAAATCCTGGGGCTGCTGTCTTAATGGGACCCTTACATTTTTGTAGGCTACAGGAACCGTACCAGTTTCTCACGATAAAGATCTTAGAAAGACCCTGCTGTGGCTCCAGCAGGAATTTCAATGAGAAATTCTTGTGAAAGATGCCTAGAGCCTTCTTTATGACAAATGTCTACTCTCAGGGAGAAACACTTGAAGGGGACCTTGTCTCAGAACTGTGCAGGAAGGGCATTTCTCTCATACTATTCCTCTCTACCCTTCTTGTCTTGCTTAAGTAGAAGAGCCTATAAGAAGAAACAAGTGTAAAGATCACAGGCCCAAAACATAGGCTTAGTATGTAACAAAGATTTAATTGGAAGATTATAGAATGCTCCCCACTCCTACACCTTACCACCACACCAACTGGATTTAGTAGAATAGTGTATTACAGCTGGAAGAATTGCAAGACAAGCTCTCTCTGAGGAAGTGCAATTAGAGAAGTCCAAAGTCAAAAGGGAAGACAAACACAAATAAACAAAAACTAGGGGAATTTGAAGCTGCCTGCCTTATAGCTATAAATAACATTAAACAAAGCTCCTAGTTATAGTAACATAAATCTTCACATTACAGGCCTCAGTTTCTATTACCCAATTCAACATGTTCACCATTGGATGAAAAACTACAAGGCTTGCCAAAAGATGAGAAAGGAAGAGTCTAATAAGATAAGGTATGCATCAGAACCAGACTTGGACATGATATAGAGTTTGGAATGATTGGCAGAGAGTTCAAAATAACTATGATTAATATATAAAGGATTGTGATGGAAATCATAGGAAAGAACTGATACAAAATAGATTAATATTTAAACAGAGAGACTCTAAAAAATACTCAAAAGAAAAAGCTGGAAATATGTCCTGGCTGGTGTGATTTGGTGGTCTGGGTACCAGTCTGTAAACCCAAAGATCACTGGTTTGATTCCCAGTCAGGACATATGACTGTGTTGCAGGCCTGGTCCCCAGGAGTGATGTGCAAGAAGCAGCTGATTGATGTACCTCTTGCTCATAGATATTTCTTTCCCTCTCTTTCCTCCTCTCTTTTTCTCTCTCTAAAAATAAATAAATAGAAAGAAAAAGCTGGAAATAAAAATATTGTAGACTTGACATGACTGAGAGAACCTGAAGATAGGTCGATGCAATCTTCCCAAACTGAAATGTAAAAGAAAAAAATGAATGATAAAAAAGAATAGAATATTCAAGAACTGTGAGAAAATTTCAAAAGATGTAACATATATAATTGAAATATTACAAGGAAAAGGAAAATAGTAGAGCCAAAATGTTTGATGTAATACTAGCTGAGAAATTTCCAAAATTTGATGACATACCAGTCCACCGTTGTAAAAAGTTTAGAGATCATCAAGCAGAAAAAAAAATCTCTACACTTAGGTGCAAAAAAACCCAAAACAGTTACAAGCATGTTAAACCAAATATATCAATAATTTCTTTACATAAGTGTTCTAAATACACCAACTAAATAAAATATAGAGATTGTCAGATAAAACATGGGGCCCAAATATATGCTGTCTACAGAAAACCTACTTCAAGTATAGGACTGAGAGGTTAAAATGAAAGGGTTGGAAAATATGTACTATGATAACATTAATCAGAAGAAAGCTAGAGTAGCTATATTAATTTCAAACAAAGCAGACTTCAGAACAAAGGATATTGTCAGGGATAGAGTGTCACTACATAATAGTAAATGGGTAAATTCTTCAAGAAGACATAACAATTTGAAATGTGAGTGTACCTCACAACAGGATATCAAAATACATGAATCAAAAAACTGATACAAGTGAAAGATAAATAGGCAAATCTACTATTGTATTTGGATACATTAACATCCCTGTCAATAACTGATGGATTAAGTAGGCAGAAAATCAATAAGTGCATAGCTTATTTGAATATAACTATTAATTAATTTTATCTAATTGACATTTGTGGACTATGACATCCAACAATAACAAAATTCATGTCCTTATTCCACTGCTAGGAGTATATCCTAAGAACCCTGAAACACCAATCCAAAAGAACCTATGCACCCCGATGTTCATAGCAGCACAATTTACAATAGCCAAGAGTTGGAAGCAACCTAGATGCCCATCGGTTGATGACTGGATCAAAAAACTATGGTACATTTACACAATGGAATTCTATGCTGCAGAAAGGAAGAAGGAGCTCCTACCCTTTGCAACATCATGGATGGAGCTGGAAAGCATTATGCTGAGTGAAATAAGCCAGGCAGTGAAAGACAAATACCATATGATATCACCTTTAACAGGAATGTAAACAACAAAACAAACAAGCAAGCAAAATGTAACCAAAGACACTGAAATACAGAACGTGCTGACAGCGTCCAGAGGGTAGAGGGGAGAGAAGCACAGAGTAAAAGGGGATGGACTCACATGAATAAGTATGAAGGACACATGGACAATAACTAAGATGGGGGGCGGAGATGGGAGGGGGTGGGGAGCACTGGGGGGGTGCAGGGCTGGGAATACAAGAAAGAAAACTGTACTTGAACAAAAGTTAAATAAATAAATAAATAAATAATAACTTAATGAACAACAACAAAAAATTCATGTCCTTAAACTCATGTGGAAAATTCTCCAACATTAACCACATCTTAGCAATAAAATGCCTTAACAAATTAAAAATTGGGTTAATAATTCTGAAAACACTGTGCATGTGTACTAAATTGAACAACTAAATAGATGGCATGTAGTAGGATTAATGTTTTTCACTATTGGTGTAGGATATTACAGATAAGCAAGAGGGAAAATCACGGGTTAGTGTCAGATATCAGTATGTAATTATGTTTAGCTTAATAGAGATACAGATGGCTACATAGAGGAATATTTATAGATATGTGTATATACATGGGTTAGCAAATACAAGTATACCTCTGTCAGCTGAGTGTACCTAGAAGCAATGACATCCCAGTACTAATGAACCACTTAGTGCCCAGATTTTGGTTTCTAATACCATTTTCCAATAGAAATAATGAGGGCTTCATGGGTAAATGGCTGATCCTAAGACTGGGCAGGAAATATACAAAATTAGCCTGGAGCATTTTGTAGTGCAAAAAAAGCGAGTCCTATTAAACAACCTCAAACCATACAATGATGGAGGTATACTGATATTACATTGTAGCCAACAGAAAGATCTCCCAATAATCAAAACTGAAAAAGTTTCAGCAACAAAATTAATAAAGTAGTATTACTGGATTATAATCCAAACTATAAAATAAATATCTGTGAGTCATACTATTATAAATAAATACATAAGAATAAATATATTTCCTGTGAAGAAAAATTTATGTAGATAATTTTCCTTTAGGAAGGTAAAGCATAACATTTTCCACTACAGCCAAGATATGGAAACAATCTAAGTGTCTGACAACAGATGAATGCGTAAATAAGATGCCCAGAAGCCATTTTATGCAGCATGATTTTACTTATATTGGGAATCTAAGAACAGCAATTAAGGAAAAAAAGAGAAAAAGTCAAACTCAGAAACAGAGCAGTAGCATGGTGGTTACCAGGATCTGGGGGATGGAGGAGATGGGGAATTGTTAACCAAAGGGTACAAGCCTGCAGTTATAAGGTGAATAAATCCTGGAGATAAAATGTACAGCATGGTGCTGTAGTTAATAGTACTATGCTATACACTTGAAATTTGCTAAGAGAAAAGATCTTAAGCTTTCTCACCACACACCCACGTAACTATGTGAGGTAATGCAAATGTTAACTAACCTGATTGTGGTAATCACTTCACAAGGTATATGTATATCAAATAATCAGATGGTACACTTGAAATATATACAATTTTATTGAGTCAATTATGTGTCAATAAAGCTGTAAAGAAAATAAAGATAGGACATAATTCTGCATCACTTTAACTGTGGATTGTGCGTAGTGACTTTTGTTCAAGGACAAGAGTATGGAAAAGTAGAAAAAAAAGGTGATTTTACAGTGGAGGGTCCTGACAAAGGTACCTACAAAAATCTCAAGAGAGGGACGTTTTACAAAACACCCCAAAATTTTAAAGGTTATCAAAAACAGGGAAAGTCTAAGAAACTGTCACAACCAAGAGGAGCAAAAGAGACAAGACTAAATAATAATGTGGCATCCAGATGGAATCCTAGAACAAAAAAGGGAAACTAGATGAATCTAATCTAAAAAATATGAATAAAGTGTAGACTTCAGTTAATAAATATAAATGTTGGCTCATTAATTATGACAAATGTACCACAATAATGTTAGATGTTTATAAGGAAAACTGAGTGAAAAGTATACATAAACTTGGTTCTATCTTTGCAATAATTCTGTAAATCTGAAACTCCGTGATACTATAATGGTGGATACTTATCATCACACATTTGTCAAAACCCACAGAATGTACAATACAAGGAATGAAGCCTAGTGTAAACTCTGGGTTTTAGTTAATAATAATGTACCAGTATTAGTTCATTAATTGTAACAAATATACTATACCAAAGCAAGATGTTAATAACAGGGGAAATTGGTGGCAGGTAAGGGGCTCATGAGAACTCCATATTTTTCACTTAATTTTTTCTCTGTAAACACAAAACTGTACTCCAAAAAGTCTATTAATTTTAAAAAACACACAATCCTTGCCCAACAAACTAATAAAGTATGAAACAAACAAACAAACAGAAACAACAACCAAGCTTGCAGGTAGGAGGATTTAGAAGAAACTTAAAAAACAGAGAAAAGTTTCAAGCTATTTGAAGTTTCTCTAGCCCTCAAACTAAGCTCAACAATGAGGTTCTTTGTGGCAAAAGTGAGCACATCAGAGGGCATCTCAGGGTAGAAGTAGCTTACCTATGGCCATCTGGGATGGTGTATAGGTTATTTCTCCTCCCCAAATCTTGTTTTCAAGTGAAATGGTGTTCTGCTGATTCATACTTTTGAGACACCAAACTAAGGAGGTTACCCACATTTCCATAAAGAACACACACCACCTGGGATTTTAGATCTATTAAGCTCTTCCAAATGACTGGTAACAGAGATCCTCCATAGTTTCATTAGTGGAGGCGAATATTTGACTTCATAAAGGACTGATGTCCTGTTGATTTCAACTAAAAGAGACCTTGAGTCCCAGGGCCAGCTGGTGATGCTCCACAGAAGAAGGTCACTAACACCATTCTAACACAACTCTGACACTAACACCACTGTAATACTTTTGGGTGAAAGTGACAGCTGCCTTCTTTATTTTCTTCTCATTTGAGGGTTTAGTCATTCATTCCAGGTACCTATTTATTTTTTCTTCTTGTATTTAATTGAGATATAATTGACATATAATATTATAATTGTTTTAGATGTACAACATAATGATCAATTTTTTATATTGTTAAATGGCCATCCAAATAAGTCCAATTAGCATCCGTCACCACATGTAGTTACAATTTTCTTGTAATGAGAACTTTTAAGATCTACTCTCTTAGCAAGTTTCAAATATACAATATAGTATTATTAACTATAGTCATCATGCTGTGTATTATATCCCAAGGACATATTTATTTTATAATTGGCAGTTTCTACCCTTTGACCACCTTCACCCATTTCATCCACTTCCCTGCAACAGCTCCCACCTCCACCTTTGACAACTACCTTTCTGTTATGTGTTTGTGGACTTGGTTTTTTGTTTGTTTTTCAGATTTCACATATAAATGAGATCATATAGTATTTGTCTTTCTGTCTATTTCACTTAGCAGTAATGCCTTGAAACTTCATTCATGTTATTGTAAATAGCAAGATTTCACTTCTTTTTATGGATGAGCAATATTCCACTATAGATAATATGAAATGTGATATACAATCACCTTTCTTTTTCCATTCTCCATCAGTTAATACTTAGGTTGTTTCCATATCTTGGCTATTATAAATAATGCTGCTGCAATGAACATGGTGGGGCATATATCTTTCTGAGTTAGTGTTTTTGTTTACTTTGGATAAATGCCCAGGAGTGGAATTGCTGGATCACATGGTAGTTCTATTTTTAATTTTCTAGGGAACTTCCATACTGTTTTCCATAGTTGCTGTGCCAATTTTTAATCCCACTAACAGTACACAAACATTCCCCTTTCTTCACATCCTCTACAACATTTGTTATTGCTTGCATTTCCCTAATGATTAGTGTCAGGTATTTCTGCATATCAAGCTACCCTATACTTAGTGGTTAAAGCAAATATTTTTTTTCAGGATTTTGAGTGTTATAGATTCAGGAATGGTTGATCAGGTGATTCTTTGCTGGTTCTTGTGGCATCATCTGGGACAGCAGGAATATATATGCCTAAGATGCCTTCTTCACACATATGTCTGGTGTCATGGGGCTCCTGGCTTCCTTCTCTTTCATGTGGTGTCTCATCTTCTAGGATCTCTTCATGTGGCTCAGAGCATAGTTGTCTCAAGGGAGTGGTGTTTCTACTTCTTCCTTGAATCTGGCTCTTTTGGGGATGCGTAACCTTTGAGTGAGTGTTCCATATGATAGAAAGTTGAAGTTGCCAGTCTTTTATGGACTAAGGCTGGAGACATCTTGAGTCACTTCTGTCACATTCTGTCAGTCAAAGCCGTCTCAGAACCTGTCAGGAGGGAGGGGACAAAAAAAACATCCTTTCATGGGAGAAATGTCAGAGAAGGAGTCATCATTAATTTGCAACATAATACCTGTTACCTAAATAGCTGTAAAAATGGCCATGGCTGGTCTAAGCTGGCATATATCCTATAAATCAAAGTAAATATTAAAAATCCAGACTTCTAGGGAGATAAAATTTTCTTTTAGGCACATACTGTTAAGTAATCCACAAAGTGTGGACAGAAATGTATAATAATGAAAACTAACTAAAAGGATGATGGGAAAAATTGTTGCTGCCCCATATTAGACCCATACCCTGTTTTTTGTTTTGTGTTTTATTACATCTATACCTCACTTACTGGCAGGAGGTTAGGGTGCCTTCATGATAATAAATCTGCAGAGTGAGCTGCTTTGTCAGTTTTATTGCCATGCCTATGACAAAGTGTAAAGAAACTTTTCAAAATGTTCTAGAAACTTTCATTCACTGCTATGTAGAAATTTTAGGGATGTGAGTAATGTGTATATCATCCCTTCCTCTACTCTTGGGAAAACTGGCCAGAGCACTAAGCCATCCTGTCTGGGGTCCCACAGTGATTTAGTGCATCACCCAAAACCAATATCCAGCAGTCAGTTCAGAGTTCTGTTGTTGTCTCAGGCACAGTGAGAAAAGACAAGATTAGTTTTAACTATAGGCACGTGGAGAGCTACTAATCCTTCATTTCTCAAAAAAGTACCATTGATGCCTAAAATTCTTCCCACTGGAACCCACTTGAAATTACTCCTGGTAAAGAGAAGTTACATTGAGTGAATGCCATTGTATGAGGGGAATAGGGAGAAACTAAAACATAAAATTACTAAGGTGTGGTGTAGACCTGTTTTTCAGTCAATTCTTCCTTCTTATGTAGAAGAGCCTAGAACAATATAAGAATGTGAGAGATGTTAAGAAGTCAGGTCATGTCAAAGGAGGACATTTACAGAAGAGCAGGAAAGACCGGGAAGAAGATGACCTTTTTTTAGCTTTTCCATGTGGCTGAGGGCCATATTTAAAAACACATCCCTTGAGAGAATGAGAAGGAAGTACCTATAATTTTGTTTTCAGCTCAGAGTCCTGGAAGTGCTGATGGACACAAAGGTATGAGTTAGAAAAACCAAGAGAAAGAAACAATTTGAGAAATGATGAGTTGTCAAGTAACATTTTTTAGGAGACCATTCTGGTGGCATAGGCCCAGTCCCCAGTGGCAAACATTTACTGTAAAGTAACTTCCTAAAATCCATGCTAAACCTTCCAAGGACCAGTATAACCAGTTCAACCAGTTCAAACACTTTTGGCCTTTTCATTTGCAAATATCCCTCTTCTGTGATGTGATTACCAGCATTGACTCCTTTGTTGTCTGCATAAGGTAACCACCTTTAGCAATCTGTGCATAGTAAATGAGGACTGTGATGTAATGCGCTGAGAAACCCAATAAAGTCTGGTCATGGCAAGGGCAGTGAGTTTTGCTCTTCCTGGGAGAAAAGTCATGCTGTCCCTTTTCCTCCACTGGACTCAGTAGTCCATGTGAATGTCTCATTTTATCCATAATGATGCAGACACTGCAGGGCAGTGTTGGCATCAACATTTAAAAATAATTCAGGCCTATATGCAGCATAACTGTTATTGTGTATGTCAGAGTGTATAATGTTATTTAAAAAATTAGCAGTGTCCTGTCTTTTTGTCTGCACAGAAAAGCTGCATGCCACAGATGTTCCCCATAGAAAGCTATCAAACCTGAAATGGTGCTTGAAATCAAACATATTATACCTCACAGAATACAAAATGCAGAAAATCACCATATACCAGTGTGTCACAGGTGGGCACAGGTAACCAGGTTCTTGGTGATCTGGATAAAGAATTGAACCAAACACCCAGAGTTTATAGCAGAAAGAACATGGGAGCAGGCCATCTCCAAGCAGAGATTGACCACATGGGTTGGAGGACTCTATTCTTACAGAGCAGATCCTTCCTGGCTAGTTTTGGCAGGTTTTTACTGTGTATGTACAAGTAGTTGTATTACTTTAAAGCTACTACACATGTGGTCTCCCATGATTTTCTCGGATTGGCTGCCAAGGAGGGGGGTCCCACAATGTTACCTAGTTGACCGCCCTGGGGTCCCCCTGTACTAGGTTGGCCTTTTCCTATGCTAGAGAATTGTAGCTCTTCGTGTTAGAGACTGGTGAATGTTGCATCCACCAACCGCAAGAGCAAATGTCGGAGACTTTCAGGGTTCCAAAGATGTTACTTTATTGGCCAAGTTTAACCTGCACATGGGCAAACTCTCAGTGTCCAGAGACACAGTGCCCGCAAGGGCTGCAAACGAGAGTCGCAGCCAGCGCTTACAGCTAAGTCCTTATATAGAGGCAAGCAAGCAAGCATTGCACAGAAACAGATGTGGCGGTTAGCTATTGGCTTACAGAGCCCGCGCTCGGGAACAGGATGGGGTCTAACTCAACTGAGAGGAAAATTTTGAAACTAAACAGATTGCAATCAACTTACAGGATGTTTGCTAGGGATGCAGGCTCCTTGGGGCTGAGACTATTTTTCTTGTTCCCAACAGTGAACAGGAAAGGAATTGTTTATTCAAATTATACAGACTTAAGAGTAATGACTTAATAACTTCATCAAAATCCCAAAGTCCCTTAAAACATCCACAAACACACACAGTCCTTCTTTCTCCCTTTGCCCAGTCCAAGGTACTGTATCTCAGGAAAAGAAATAGAAAGCCACATGGTGATTTTCTGCCAAAGCCTCATGGTGGTTTTCAGCTAAAGCTGTGCTGATGATTCTCTGCTAAAGCTGAGTGGTGATTCTTCTCATGGCTGTAAGGATGGTGGGGCGGGGGGGGCAGATCTGCCACTCAAAGCCACATGGTCCTCTTTGCTAAAGCTACCTGGTGATTCTCTCTCACAGGGCTGTGAGAGTCCCCATTCTGGCCATAAGTGCATGATTCTCTCCTCAGTGGCTGCCAAGTCTGCATTTAAATCCCTGCACCAATCTTCTTCTGCAGCCCCATTTCCAACTCCTCCCACAATTGGCTACATTTGCCAGGACTCCCATATCCTTCCGGCTTTATTGGGCTGCCATAGTAAGTCTGGGTATGTGTGACCCAATGGTGTGGAGCCAATCATCTCCAAGCTCTCATGCAGGTGCTATAATGGGGGCTGGGGAGTTGCCTCCCAGTTACATCTTGGGCAGAAGTCACTCCCTTCGCCCTGGCTCAAAGCATGGGCACAGCTATTTAACATATGTATGAAACCAGTTAAAGGTTATAGGTATGTTAAATGACCATTCTAGAGGTTATCTGAGACACTGTTGATATGCAAAATAACTCAATGGCCCTACTCTATGTATCCCATCCCCTCAGCTCAGACTTGTGGGGTGAAGACATCCTATCATTTTAATATTTCCTGGACACCCTGAGTTCTGGACCCCATTAAAATCCTTATTTTAGGGGCCCCCTGGCTGCACCCTCCTACACCAGT